>NW_023276807.1:8391291-8528791 GCF_003668045.3 Cricetulus griseus
TGGCCTTGAACTCACAGCTGTCTCTCCCTCTCAGGTGCTGGGATTAAAGGCGTGTGCTACCACCGCCCGGCTGAGAGCTTCATTCTTTAATCGAGCTGGCCGTAAGGACAATGAGCAGTTCATCTATTTGCCTTTTTTCTGCACAACATCTGTCTTAAGTTCTTATGACCAGACCTTCAGTTATAGGAACTTTTTCCTGCAAAAATTAACAACAAAGACAATGAAGATGAGCAGAGCAGTTTCAAAGATCCCCTTCAAACCATAGCTCGCTGACCTTGAAAAGTGCTTCTCTGGTGGGCAGTGGTGTCATACGCCTTTAATCCAGGCACTTGGGAGACAGGCAGGTGGATATCTGTGAGTTTGAGGCCACTGGTCTACATAGTCAGATCCAGGCCAGTCGGGGCTAGAAGACATCATCTCGTCAAATATGATCAATAGGTAATGACAGGAAAACTTGACAGAGGCCAAGGAGATGTGATGTATTTTTGCTGTTGTTTTGGTTTTGGTTTTATTTCCTTCTCTCTTCCTCCCTCCCTCCCTCCCTCCTTCCCTCCCTCCTTTCTTTAGTCCTTCCTTTCTTTCTAAGGCACAGACTTAATATATAGCCCTGGCTAGCCTTGCTATGTGTACTAGACGAGCCTTGACCTCTCAGAGACCCACCTGTCACTGCTTTGCAAGTACTGGGATTAAAGGTTTATGCCACCACACCCACTGATATTTATTTTATTTTTACATTTATTTTTATTTTGTGCGTATGTGTATGTGATACATGTGTGTTCATGTATGTGCAAATACACATGCGTCACAGCACACATATAGAAATCACGGAACCACCTTGGGTGTCAGTGTTCATCTTCCACCTCGTTTGAGAGGGGTCTCTGTTGCTTGCCACTGTGCGTGCCAGGTCAGCTGGCCTTGATCCAGGAGTGTCAGGGAGTCTCCTGCCTCTGCCTCCCATCTTGCCTTAGGAACACGAGGATTACAGACATACGTTAGCAAGTCAGGCTTTTATACAGGTTCTGGGGAGTCAAACTCAGATCCTCATGCTTGTACTGCCTGTCTTTTACACACTGAGCCATGTCTGCAGCTGCCTTTTTGTCTTCTTTTTCTTTTTTTCCTTTGGTTTTTCGAGACAGAGTTTCTCTGTGTAGCTTTGGAGCCTATCCTGGTACTCATTCTGGAGACCAGGCTGGCCTCGAACTCACAGAGATCCGCCTGCCTCTGCCTCCCAAGTGCTGGGATTAAAGGCGTGCGCCACCAGTGCCCAGCCGTCTTTCTGTTTTCTTGAGGCAGAGTTTCACTCTGAAGTCTACATTGGCATTGAGTTTGGGATTCCTTTGCCTCAGCTTCCAAGTGTTGGGACAGGAGGCTTTTATGCCAAGTAAGACAGGTTATTTCTTTTAAGAACATACAAGGCTGGATCAGGGAGCTCTGGAAGTCTCTTACTGGGGGTGGCTTGAAATCATCAGGAAGAGTTAGTAAAACCAGGACTCTCCACACTCCAGATCTGATGATATCACATGATGTCTCAGAAATGCAATGTCATCATTCCTGGATAACATTGTAATACCTTTTGAGTTACTGAGCAACAACAAAAAGTCAAACCCTTTATTTTGTGTTTTTAAATTATGCAGTTTTGCCAGAAGTGCACGCCAGTACTTAATCCCAGTACTCTAGAGGCAGAGAGATGGATATCTGAGTTCAAGGAAACCTGGTCTACAGAGTGAGTTTCCAAAACAGCCAGGACTACACAGAGAAGCCCTGTCAAAATATAACAAAAATAATAATAATAAATAAAAAAATAAAAATAAAAAGTTTCTGAAGAGAATGTGAGGAGGGAGGGTAGAGAGAGGACGGTTAATGGGTACATGGGTACAAATGGGAGAAGTAAATTGCAATCTTTTACAGCATAGTAGAGTGACAATGGCTGGCAGTTGTTTTAAAATGTCTAATAGAGCGGATTTTCAATGTTCCCAACACAAGAAATGATAAATGTCTAACATGACAGGTTCTTAATCCTGCTCTGACCAGTCATTACGCAGTGAGTGTATTGAAGCGTTACACTGTGACCCATAAATATGGATAATTATATATCAATGAAAAGTAAACATCTTGTGGCTGGAGAGATGGCCCACTGTTAGAAGTGCTTGCTGCTGTTAGGTACCCAGCACCTCCATTAGGTGACTTACAACTGTCTATAACTCCAACTCCAGAGGATCTGGTGCCTTCCTCTGGCCTCCATGGGTATGTGCAGTCATGTGCACATACCAGAACACAGGCACTTATATAGACATAATTAAAGTAAAATAAATATTAAAAAATAATTATATTTGTAAATAGCACAGTTTTACTCAAGCAACACTTTTATCCAAGACATATGAGACAAACAATTGATGTGGATGGTACAGGCAAGATATTTACATTTCATATAGTTCCACTGTTGATATTAACATGTGTCTTAGTCGCCGTTCTATTGCTGTGAAGAGACATCAAGAGCAAGGCAACTCTTTTAAAAGAAAGCATTTAATTGGGGCTTGCTTACAGTTTCAGAGGCTTAGCCCATCATCATCATGGCAGGGAGCATGCAGGTATGGTGCTGGAGAAGTAGCTAAGAGATATATAATAATCCAAAATCAGAGAATGTCACTGGGCCTAGCATAGGCTTTTGAAACCTCAAAACCCACCTCCAGTGACAGACTTCCTCCAACAAGGTCACACCTGCTAATCCTTCTAATCCTTTCAAATAGTGCCACTCCCTAGTGACTAAGCCTTTAAATACACAAGCCTATAGGAACCATTTTTGTTCAAACTACCACATAGAATTAATCAATATGCTCCCATTACATGCTGTGATTTTTTTTCTCCAAAGTCACAGTCGTTTTCTGTGATTCCTGAGGAAACTTTCACTTCACAACCCATTCTTACTGGCCACTGCAAGGGCCAAGAACAGTTTGCATTTTATTTACTGTAATCAAATCCACGTGAGTGAGCCTGAGACTTGCCTTGACAACCACTAGTCAACTTCTACTGAATCCCCTCAAAGCCATCTCTGACTTACTGTCAAAAGCACATCCTCTTGGCCCCTGTCAAGTTCTCCTGTCAAGTTCAGTCTGTCTTCAAAGATAGGTGTCTAAGAGGTGGCTGCCCATCATGACCTGTGGAACTTTCTCCTAGAGAAATAAACAAGACTATGAGATGGTCCGTGCCTTGATGAGGCCTCTGGAGCCTGGACTGACCTGTGAGCCTTCTTACATATTGATTATCTCTTCCTTGAAGTGCTCAGAACAAGAAATGTTTGTATGTTTGTTGCAGTTTGCTTTCAGATTTCAGAATATCTCCATCTATATAATGAGATATCTGGGATCTGAGACTCAAGAAATTCCTTACAGTTCATATACCCTATGCACATAGCCTAAAGGCAATTCTTATATTTTTGGTTGTGAGCCTATCCTTTAATGGCTGAGCCGTCTCTCCAGCCTGAAGGCAATTCTATAGACTATTTTGTATGTTTGTGTGTATATGTGTATGTGTGTATGTCTGTGCTTTAACTAAATGTCACTTGAGGTCAGGTATAGAAAATTTTATTTGTAGCATCCTATTGGCATTTGAAATCTTCACATTTAAAACATTTCAGGATTATAAACTTGGGGCACCCAACCTACATGTGGCCTAGAGGGGAGAAACAGAAAGCCCCTAGAAACTAACAGTGGATGCTCACCGAGTAGCCTAAAGGAAGTTGGTTCTATCCAGAGAGATGATCCAGCTTTGAGAAATCCTTTCTAACAAACACACACCTTGGGACCAAACTTCAGGAAGCCTCCATGTTGTGTTTACATCTTTCTTCAAGTTTTACTTCTTAACGTATAAGTAGAATGCTTAGCATAGAAATAGAACATTCCAGTAGATGTTCTGAGAAGCTTTTGTGTAAACAGTAAATGACATTTGAAAAGATATGCCTGTGGATCACACTGGCTCTGTGGGCACTGGAAGTTTTGCGGTGTTAACCAGGTATGTAGTGTGCAGGGAATGTCACACCTAGGGAGTATAATACTATTCCAGCCTAATCTATTGAGTTGAGTAGAGTTGTGAAGTGTTCAGTTACATTACTCGCTTTGTTGTTGCTGTTGTTTTCTGTTTGTTTGCTTGCTTGTGTGTGACAAGGTTTCAGTATATTGCCCAACTCACTACATAGCTCAGGGTAGTGTCTAACTCGTAACCCCCTGCCTCCTTTTCCTGAGTTCTGGGATTGCAGGTCTGTACCACCATGCCTGGCTTTGGGGGAGTTAATACATGGTCACGATGCTTGCTTTTGACATATCAAATGGAGGATGAGAATCTCAGATTCTCTCCCAGCCCCTCACGGCATATCCTGTAAGGAATATCCTTCACATCTCATTAGATCCACCTGCTGTCATGCCGTCTGGATCCTGTCAACGTTGATCCTGAGCAGCTTGGAAGAGCTAGGTGGGCAGAGAAAGGTGTGTAATGATGCTTCTTGAAAATCATTAGGTCTGCCTGCATCCTAGGGACTGAGAAGGGACAGAAGATGGGCCTCAAGAAGCAGCTAGCATCAATTCAAGTTCCAGCTCAGCCATTTGCTGTGCCATTTTAAGCAAATTACTATGCCAGTCTCCTTTCTGATTAAATGTGCTCACCAAATTTTAAGACTTGCTAGGAGGATTGAACAGCACATGAGATCAGAGCATTCAGTAATGCTTTAGGAGTTGTCAGTGTAAAAGACCCCACTCCTCCTGGCAGCCCAAAGGGGTTTGCCTCTTGGTTGCTGTTGCTGTGTTTTCTAATAAGAAAATAAGCAGTTTGGGAATCATCAGAGGTTGAGGTTGAAAGAGGTCAACTAAATTAGAACCCCCTTTTCTGCATTAATGATGGGATTCATCTCACTGTTAGAACTGAACTCCAAAAGTGATCTTACAGTTCCATGAAGCAACCCTTCCTGTCCCATTCTGAAGGGTTTCCATGCCATTGAATTGGAATCTGTGTCTTTTACAACTTTCACATACAAATTCATGTTTGCTGTTCTGTCCACTCTAATCCTTCTTTTACACCACAGCTTTCTGTGTCTTTGAGATACCTCTCTTTCTTTTTGGGTCAATTTGTGATTGAGAACTTTTTAGAAACCTACCTAGTTAGGCTAGAGAGATGGCTCAGTGGTTATATTGCTCTTGCCGAGGACCTAGGTTTTGTTCCCAGTACCCAACCTAGGCAGCTTACAATCACCTGTACTTCAGCTTTGGGTGACCCAGTGCCCCCTACTGATCTCCTCAGGTACCACGCTCACAAATGCTCATACCTCACTCATGCATATAGTTGCTGTTTGTTTTTAAAGAAGCCTGGCTAATGCAATAGTGGATACATTTTTATGTATCTATTGTTTGATTCAGTGAGACCAACTACCCAGGTGGCATGTGGCCAGAGTAGTCTCTCACCCTGACTACAATGACTGACTTGGAAGTGAGCAGGTAACTCAGGATGGACCACCCAGGGGTTTCTCACAGAATTTTGTTAGAACTCAAGGAAACAAGATACACTCTATCTTTGGGAACCCATAGTCCCATGCAGGATAAATCTGTAGCCACTGCCAGGCGTTGGTGGTGCAAGCCTTTAATCCCAGCACTCGGGAGGCAGAGGCAGTCGGATCTCTGTGAGTTCGAGGCCAGCCTGGTCTCCAGAGAGAGTGCCAGGATAGGCTCCAAAGCTACACAGAGAAACCCTGTCTCGAAAACACAAAAAAAAAAAAAAAAAAAAAAAAATCTGTAGCCACCTTTGCCAACATACTAGAAGATTTATAATTACACAAAGACACCTTTCTGATGACATAACATGAACCCAGGACACATCAAGCCTTCGACATCCCACTTACACAGGCTTTCATCCTCTCTCTAGCACAAACACATTTGAGTTTATTTATTTGGGGGGCATCTTAAGCATAAGACATAAAGATTTATCAACATAGGATGTTCCCACAACAGGACTCAAGGGCATGTTGTAAGTCCCCTCACACCCTGGCTGCCTTCTTCCTGACACCAATTATTTTGTCATTATTGGCCCAGAGAAAGGTTATTCATTCTTAGCATTCTTTGAACCTCAGAGATAGGGAAGCAATCTGGATGTTTCTTTCAAACTATCTGGACAGAGCAGTTTGGGTCACCCAAGGTGAAATATGAAGCAGAGGAAACAGCCCAGAAACTCCTGTTTCCCAAGCAGGCCAAGAGAACAGGAATGGAGAGAGAGTGGTCTCACAGGTAGGAAATGGACATTAAGACTTCAGCAGAGAGCAAGAGAACCCTCTGTGGCAGGCAGAGGATGGAACAGAGTTCTACCTGATTTTTCCTGCCCATAGTTTTCCTGAGTGACATGGTGTGAATCTGAGATGACTCCTGGAGACTTGCAGATTTGAACACTTGGCTCCCATATGATGGTTTGGGGCGGTTGGGGGCGGGTTGTGAAGCCTCTTTGATGCTGGAGTGTAGCCAACAGTTTCAAGACACAGGTGTAGACTTTGAGGGTCAATGGGCTGGCCTTTCCTTGCTGTTTGGATATCTGCTTTCCCAGCCCATGCCATGTTGGTAAGCAGCCAACTCATACTCCTGCCACTGTGAATTGAATGACTGCCATGTCCTCCCCACCATGGAAGACCATAAGCTCAAATAAACCCCTTCCCTCTTAGCTTGCTTCTGGAAGGTGTTCTATCACAGCAATGAGACTTACTACACACTATGGAACTGAAGTTCACACGATGAGATATTCAGAGAAGAGAGATGTATTTCTTGACTTGATTTCTTTTCTTATTTTTTCAAAACACAGGGAATAAAATACGTATAAAAGTTTCTGTGTGAATGTAAGATTATACCAAAGTGCCAGAGAGTGGGGTGGCTTTGACAACAAACATTGATCTTCTCAGTCCTGATCTGGAAGTCTCCGACCAGGTTGCCAGTAGAGTTGATTTCTCCTGAGGACCTTGGTCTGACATGCAGGTGGCTGCCTCTTTCTTGTTTCCCTATGTGTGCCAGCATCTTAATCTTGTCATATAAGGCCACCAACCCAATAAACGTATGATATACGCTAATGACTTCAGCTAACCTTAATTATCCCTTTAAAAACTCTATTTCCAAAAATAGCCACATTCAGAGATACTGTGGCTGGGGATTTCAACAGGTAAGTTGGTAATTTTTAACAGCAAATAACAAAGTTGTTGGGTTTTTTTTTTAATACTGCAGCCATCTATCAATTGTGCAACATTTAGACAATTTAGAATGCTTACTAGTCTTCAATTATTTTAAAGGTAGGATAAACAAGCTATTTTAATCGCACAGTAAATCATCATTTTATCAGAATAGATTAAAAACAAAGTAGGTTAAGGAATGCTTTACTGTAGAAGCACCTTGGGAACGGTTGCTAAAAGGAGACACACACAGGCTCACCTGGGCTGAGAGCTAAACACACACAGGCTCACCTGGGCTGAGGGCTAAACACACACAGGCCCACCTGGGCTGAAAGCCACACACACAGGCTCACCTGGGCTGAGAGCTAAACACACACAGGTTCACCTGGGCTGAGGGCTAAACACACACAGGCTCACCTGGGCTGAGAGCTAAACTGTCTTAACACACATAGGCACACCTGGGCTGAAAGCTAAACACACATAGGCTCACCTGGGCTAAGAACTAAACTGCCCTAATACATGCAGGCTCATCTGGGCTACAGCTAAACACACACACAGGCTCACCTGGGCTGAGAAGTCCAAGGAAACCCAGATTCATCCTTCCCGGTTCCTACAGGATCCGGGATGGAAGGAGAGTGTCTGGCAAGACCAGTTCACAATTCCTTAACGAAAGCCTCTCTCCAAGAAGCTTGTCAAGAGAGCACAATTGTAGTTATGGCCATGTTAGAAAAGCACTAAGGAACCAGCAAGGAAAGGACACATGGCCTGTCTTTGACTTTTATCAACAGCTTGCAGTTTGGAGATTTGCCTAGGGAAAAAAAAATGATACACAATGCTGCCATTCATTACACATAACACTGAGAAAGGGTGGCCTAGAACTCTGAGGCATTTTAAATGTACCACAGGAGATGCTCAAGTGAAGTCACCCTACGGTTACAGTTCGGATATGAAATGCACCCACTCTGAAGGCTGAGGTTAGAAGCATACTCCCCTGTGCGAGCAGTGCTCAGCAGCAGGGCTTTAGGGAAATGTTTGGGTCCCAGGACTCAGATGAATGGATTAAGCCCTTAGTGGATTCATAACATGATGGCGTCTCTGAGAGATGGCAAAAGGCAGGATAGAGTCTAGCTAGAGGAAGCAGGTACCCGGAAGACTGTCCTGGAGGAGTTTGCCTTTCCTCTTTCCCTTTCCTCTTCCTCTTGTAGTGATAGCCACCTCCACACCTGTGACCCGTGATAAGGATTAGGTTTTGGAGCTCTCCCTGGCTTCCTGCTCGGGAAGCATCCGGGTGGCAGGGTCGGCATCCTTGGAACCGGAACCTGCGGCAGTCATCTGTTTCTTGTGTCAGTGCATTCTTCCCAAATAAGCTTCACTTAACCTGAATTGAGTCTAGTGAATCTTGATTCTCACGGGATATCCTCTCCTCCACTTCCTGGCTGCCCTAAGTGAGTTGTCCCTTCCATGAGTTCCTGCCACCATAATGTTCTGCCTCATCTCAGGCCCATAACGAAGGGCCTTGCTGAAAACTATGGGCCAAAATAAATAATTCCTCTTCTCAACACTGGTCACGATAGTGGAACACTGTGCATTACAACATGCCTTCAGCTTTAAAGTCACCTAACGGCCACTGCCTTGTTAAACACGTTTGATTTTTATGGTAAAACAACACAGGCGAGAGGGGCAGGAAGAGCAGAGAGAACCAAACTATGGGCCCTTTCTGCCTCTCTTTTCTTTTTTCCACTCAACATCTCTCAGCAGATCTTTGTTTTACCTTGAGTACTGAGGTACAGGCTCACATAGGGACTCGGTCCTGTTTAGAGTGCATCTCCCTTGTATTTTAGACCTTACTTGTTCTCAGCAGTCAGGGCTCAACTTAGACCTTCAATCCTTGCTCCATTCTAATCAAGTCCATTCCGGTGAGTCTCCAGATGCAGTTCCCAGGGCAACACCTGCCTGTCCAGAGCTTTTCGGCAATGCAAATCAGTAACTGCCTGCTAGGTGGTCCTGTGCCCCCTCCAGGTTGCTCTGTTTCATTCTGAGAGTTTCCTCTCTAGCCCTGAGTACTTTCAGAAATTCTCTGACATGTGTGCTCATTTCCTGCTCCTTTACCTCTGCTAGAATCAGCGGCTTTTGCTTTGAAGTTTGCTACCCGGCTCCGAGTACAGCCAGACATGAGCACTCAGTAAACACTTGTGGAATAAGTGAACGAATACCTGGATGGAGAGACCGTAGGATGTGGAGATTCTGGGATTATACAGGTTTTCTGGTATTTGTGAATGTGACACAAGCCTAGACATACCTTGGAAGGGGGGCTCTCACTTGAAGAGTTCCCTCTATCAATCAATTGTCCTCTGGGCAAGTCTGTGAAGGCATTTTCTTGATTGATGATTGGTGTGGGAGGGCCCATGCCACCCCTGAGATTGTGGTCCTGGGTGGTATAAGAAAGCAGGCTGAGCAAGCTGTGGGGATCAAGCCAATAAGTAACACTCTCCATTGTTTCTGCTTCTGCACCTGCCTCCAGGTTCCTGCCTGAGTTCTCGCCCTGGCTTCCTTTAATGGACTCTAACTCCCCTTTACTTTTGGTCATGGTGTTTTCTCATAGTGGCAGAAAGCAGGTTAAGTCGTGGACTGTGTTGAACCCCAAGTGTGCTACCTGCCAACCAGATGGCAAGTTATTTGAATTTCCTGGGTCAGTTTCTTCCATTGTAAAACGGGACCAATTTCAACAGGACTCAAAGAGCATTTAAGACAATACATTCGAAATGCCTCAAAGTGGAGAAAAGAAAATGCCTGGTGTTATTTTTAGCCAGTATGCTCCTTTTTTGCAGGCACATGCAGCCCCTTGAGGGATAACAGGATCCAGGATCCAAGGAGGAACTTGAAGGAGTGAGGGACAGAGAAGGTGACACTTCAGGGAAAAGAAAATCATTTGTAGGCAATGGGAAAGGGTGGGTACAGTCTGAAGCCTTTCGGGGGAGTTAATGGAGCCACACACATGGGAACAGGTAGAGTACTTGGTAAACGAAGCCTGATGGCTTTGGCCAAAGACTATTTCCTGTAGTTCTGAGACCAAACATGAGATCCCAAGGTGAAAGGTAGGCTGCAGGGAATTTTGACCAGCACACTTTGCTTTGTTGTTCCTCCCACACATGTGGGATGTGTGCTTTGTGAAGATTATCTGCCCTTTAGAACAGGAGAGAAACTTCTCAGCCATCTCTTCAGTTAGTTGTTTTTTTTTTTTTTTTTTTTTTTTTTTTCCTTTCCTTTCACACAAAAAGAGAGCTCTCAGCTCAGGGCTGACTTCATTTAAAGACATCTTTACAACTGTTATTCTCCATGGCAACAAGAAGAACAGAAGAGTGGAGAGCCTTACCCAAATCCCCAGGTTTTGCCGTATCTTCAAAGTTATCTCAATTACTGAAAGGAAGTGCTGTGTGATGAAAACAACAGCTTGCTTTTCTTTCTGAATCCCGAGGCCTGATGTAGTGTGTTCTAGAAAATTCTGGAGTAATGTGCCTTAATTTAATATAATTCCACAGAAATAAGTTGTTCTCTTTCCTCAACCAACCCCTACCCAAAGGATTTGAAATGTTATACTTTTATACAGCTCGGTGTCCCTAGCCAGTGCATTTAAAATGGTTTTTTGTTTTTTTGGTTTGTTTCCACAAACCCAATCTAGGCAGAATTGTTGGGAATATGTTTTAAATATAGGGTGATCTGGAAGAAACACCCTTCATCCCAAGCTTGGTGGGAAGGGGGTCTTAGTATTGCCATAGCAACAGAAAAGGGTCCTCTCTTGTTCTCCCTGAGTTCCTCTGCCCTCTGGGGATGAGGTCTATTAAGAGCAGTGGTTGGTGGTAAGGAGAGCATTTTCACAAAAAGAATTGAAAGTTTTAAATTATGTGTATATGTGCATACCCATATGGGGTGCATGCATATGAAGGCAAGCGTTCTTTGAGGCCAGAAGCAGACCTCAGATCCCCTAGAGCTGGAGTTACAGGCAGTTGTGAATTGCTGGACATGGCTCCTGGGAACCAAACTCAGGTCCTCTGCAAGAGCCGTCTGTGCTGTTTAAGTACAGCCATTTCTCCAGCCCCAGGGAGAGCACTTTGGACACAGGAAATTCTATGGTCATCTTTGAAGTTCCCTTGGAGGCTGAGTTGGCTATATAGATTAATAGTATAATAGCATGAGTATCTAACCTTCTCTCCAGTGAAGCTGCCAAGTTATTCCAAAGAAGATCTCTAGCCAGAGCCAACCAGACCCTGTCTGCCCTTCAGCTCCAGCCAGCAAGGTCAGTGACAGCCACCTCCACCTGCTTCTGTAATTTCAGTCCCGGAAACATCACTCTGATCACACCCCTGTGCTTCAGGGCTGTGCTCTGGGCTCTTTCTTGCTGCCAGTCATTCTGATCTCAGGGCCTGGGGTCATGACCCATCTTTCAAATATCCACAGCCCTACTGAAGATCAGGAAGAACATGGGTCCCCGCTAAACATGAAAATAAAACATTAAAATGGGAATAAATATTTGATTAGGAGCTTATATGACAGTCAAACACTAGGCAGAGCCGGGGGAACCCCGTGGAAGAGTGGGAGGAAGGATTGCAGGAGCCAGAGGGGTTGAGGACAGTATAACACAGCCACAGAATCAACTAAGCAGGGCTCATAGGGGCTTGCAGACACTGAAGAGACAAACATGGACCATGTGTGGGTCTGACCTAGGTCCTCTGCCTATACCTTATAGCTGTGTAGCTGGGTGTTCTTGTGGGCCTCCCAACAGTGGGAATGGGGGGTGTCTCTGACTCTTTGGCCTGCTCTTGGGACCCCTTTCCTCCTACTGGGTTACCTAGTCAGTCCAGCCTTGATATGAGGACTATTCTTAGTCTCAATGTGTCTTGTTAGGCCATGTTCTGTTGACATCCCTGGGAAGGCTGTTCTTTTTCTTGAAAGGAATCAGAGGAGGAGTGGATTTGGGGGAGAGGAGAGGCGGGGGAGGGGCTAGGAGGCATGGAAGGAAGGGAAACTGCAGTTGGGATGTAACACATGAGAGAATTTTTAAAAATGTATTCTGTGAAATGTAACATGATATCAGTGAGCCAGCTGCTAGCCTACTGAAACCTTATATGGCTACATTAAAATTTGAATCTTGGGGAAAATGTATGTTGTATACAACATACAAAGCTCTAAATTGGAAGTATAAAAATTATACAACAAAACTATGTACGTCCTGTGGGACACAGATGTAGCAATAGGCCGGCTGCAAGTGAGTCTGGGGTCTTTGATGGTAGAACAAATTGAACACTGCAGTCCTAGACTTGGGTCTGATGTCACTGCTTAGGAATTTTGCTACCTCAGGCAAATCAATAAAACTCATGAAGCAATGTTTTCTCATTTGCAAAATGTGCTTAAATGGGATGGAGGTACTGAATGGTCATTTGCAGATGAAAGAGTGGCAAGGAAATATTGATTGATTTTTATCTGTGAAGAATCCAAGGCAAGCACAAGAAACAACCAGATTTTCCTCCTTTTATTATGATCTTTAAACCTGTAGTCAAATCTCTGTTAGTTAGGGCTTGCTGAGAAAGCAAGAGTGGGAATGAGGGGTTTCTCTCATCTGCCCCAAGGATGCTATGGTGAATCTGACTCTTCTCGGGGCAAGTGGAAATTTAATACAGCACTTAGAACCATATTTATATATTCCTTATGTTTCTAAAATTCATGTAGAAGAAAGGTCACACCATGAGCAAACAATAGAGAGTGCATAATCTAGTTAATGTGAGCTCACTGTCCCTAATCCATTAGTCTGTTTTATAGAGACAGCCGCAGCCCCTGGCATCTATCTTCCTGTTATTCCCACCACCCTCACGCAAGTTCATCTCAGTCCATCTCAAGGCATGCTCACTTTGTGCAGCCATGCCCTCTTTCTTGGCTGGATTCTGCACCCAGCAGGACTGTTTGTATCTGGACCAGGAGGCTTGGGAAGAGCTTGCTGTTGGCTGGTGGGCATAACATGGCACTGGCTGGGCTCTCTGGCTGGGGATGGGATCAATGGCAATGATTCAGATGGCCTGTTTGCAAAGAAAATACAGTCAAATATCTCCATGCTCACCTTGATTTATTTTAAACAGGACCTAATTCAGAGCAGGTCTAACTCTGTGGTGAATTATGTAACTTATTATCCAATAAAAGATATTTTAAAATTCTAAATCTGGTTAAGTTTAATCTCTTTCCTCCACCCTGAGGTACTCAGGTTTTCTGGATTTACTTAGGGAGCAAACTATTCAAAGGCTCCTGGAGGAGGGGTCTTTGATGCAGGAGTTTGATACTCTGGCATACAGCTCAATGATTGTCTTTCTTGCAGTCTTTCTGTGATCATTGGTTTAGTGTCCAGCCCTGGAAACACCCTGTGCCCTGGAGGGTGTGCATTTATCTGCCCTGTCCTAGCCACCCTACTGGTCGTCTTTTGCTATGCATGCTTTGCTCAGCCCCTACAGTTTAGCCAACGGCCAATCCTTTTGGAAGCCTTTCCTAGACTCCCTCAGAGTACAGGGAATTCCCATTCCACTTTCAATGACTTTTAATACCATGTCTTTGCCCATCATATTCTGTTACTATAACAAAATACCTGAGACTGGATAAGATGTAAAGGAAAGATATTTAATGTGACTCATAGCTCTGGCCATCTGAGTGTGTGGTGCCAGTAACTGTGCAGCTCCTGGAGAGGGCCGTGTGACACTCCATGTACACAAAGAGAAGATGGGACACACTGAACCAGAAACTTTCCAGCAAGCCCTTCACGAGGTTGGAGCCCTCAAGAATCAAGTCACTCTTAAAGAAGCCCATCTTTCATATTACATGGGTGATTTTTTAGCACAAGTTTGGTGGGGACAAGCCATATCCAAGCCACAGCACAGGACAGCACTAGTTGAGATTTACAGTCTTCCTTGGTGCTGATTCAACACTACCTGCAATCACAAATGTCACAGATTCTGGAGGAGATGTGTGGACAAAAAACTGAAAAGTTCCAGTTATTAGGGACAAACCCAAGGGGACTCTGGAAGAGCAGCTAGTGTTCCTAACTGAGGAGCCATCTATCCAGCCCCATCTTATTTTTTTTGAGACAGTCTCTTACTAAACCCATAACTGCTGAAGCCAAACTGGCTGGCTAGTGGGCCCCCAGGACCCTACTGTCTCTGCCCCAAGTGCTTTATGGATGCCCAGCTTTTACTGGGTGGTGGTGATCTGAACTCACGTTCCCATGCTTGCCCAACAAGCACTTTACCTACTGAGTCATTTCACCAGGGAGTTGCTGGGTTCTCTGCCTTAACACTATGTTCACTGTCTTGATCAATTCGTACAAGGCTTCCTTCATTCTCCGTGGTTATGGTGTTCTGTAATACAAATGCACCATACTTCATGCTTTCTGCAGCTATCAGATGTTTGAGCTGTCTCCAGTTCGGGGTAACTTTGAGCAGTGTGCATTCCTGTGGATGTGTTTTGCTATCTGCCTGTGTGCACACATTTCTACTAGTAATGCTATCCAGGAGTGAGACTTCTAGGCCCTAGGATATGAGAGAGACAGGACCAGCTGGGTTCTGGGGATCAAACTCGGCTAGCCGGGCTTGGCAGCAAGAGCCTATAGCTAGTGAGCCATCTTGCCAGCCCTAGTTTACCAGTGGCATTTAGAGTCATCTTAGCAGTGTACAAAGGTCTATGGAACCGTCTATTTTTTTTTTTCATTTTAGACTTCCAGGAGGTCTTTTGAGTAAAAGCCATTAGGATGTGAGTTGAAAACACATCACTTGTGATTAACAATGGCTTTTCATTATTAGATGGTATCTTTTAATGGACAGACATTCTTAATTTCAGTGTAGGGCTGTTCATAAGTCTGACCTGTGGTTAGTGATTTTTATCTATGGCCCAAGGAAAGATTTGCTCCTCTCAGATGATGGGAATATTTTCCTAAATTTATCTTATTATTATTCTGATTATCATTTGCCTTTTATATTTAAGTCTATAATTTATCTGAGTCTGGTATTTTGGCTCTGACTTGTTCACATTTGTTTATTTTATGTGCGTACGTGTGTATGTGGGTACCCACGTGCCACAACCAAAGTATGGCAGCGAAAGGACATCCTATAGGAGACAGTTCTTGCTTTCCATCGTGTGGGCTGCAGGCGTTGAGCACAGGTCAGCAGGCTTGGTGGCAAGCACCTTCACTCTCTCAGCCATCTCACCAGCCCATATGGAGGGAGGACAGGGCCAAGTTTCATTTTATTCCGCAAGAGTATCTGAGCCAGTCATATGTCCTATGTGTAGGCGAGAACCAGCAAACGGGAAGATGTCTATTTAATAGACCCTCACCCACTAAGATGAGTCTAAATGCCAACAGTGGAGTTGGAAAATGAGGGCCTGTGAAGTGTATCAGCAGCTAAAGCACTTGCTACCAGGCCCGTCACCTGCACATGGATTCGCACATTGGAAGGAGAGGACCGGCTCCTGCAAACTGGGCTCTGATTTCCATTTGTTGTCTGTGGCACATCTGCACACATTCATGTGTGTATGAAATAAATCTTTTTTAAGTTGGAAAACTATTTGATCCTGCCTGCCATATTCTAGTACCCAGGAATTCCATTGCCGGGTAGAATTACTAATAGAAATATGTGCAGATGGGTACCAGGAAACAGGAATGTAGAGTTGCACACACACACACACACACACACACACACACACACACACACACACACACACACACACCACACACACACACTTGAGTCAAGATTCCTTAGTTGATTTACTGTTTCAGGTTCAGAAAAGCCCCCTCCTGTGTGGAGAATGGAGAGCTAGGAAACTAGGAGTGGTTAGTCCAAGAAGCTGGAAAGCCTCCAAGCGAGAGAAACTAGCAAAGCACGCTCAGGCTGAAGAGCATTTCTATGTAGTTTTGAAGTAGACCTTACTGGGCCCAGACTGATAGAACCATCTACAAAATATCTGCAGGAAGTATCACCCTTAAAGGTCAAACATGAACGTTTTCTTTTGAGACCCTGAACAAAAGTAGAAGGGTAGATTCACTCTCCTGGCCTGACTTCTTGAGCTGCAACTTGGTTCTTCTCATGCCTGCAGCACTTGGTTGTCAGTCCTTTGGACATGTATTAGACTCTTCACCTTTAGGTCCCCAGCTCCTGGGCTGTGAATTACTCCACTGACTTTCCTGCATCTCTAGGAAGAAGTCATCTGACTGTAGCCTTCTCAGCTCTCGTGACTGCTGAGCCACATACATACATACTTACAGACAGACAGACAGATACACATACATACATGTCTATATATACATATATACATACAGATAGACACACATACATACATGTCTACATATACATATACATATATTCATACAGACAGACACACATACAAGTCTCTCTCTACACTCACACATATATACATATACATACATGTCTGTGTGTCCCTGTGTCTGGTTCTCTCTCATTCATCTCTATATACATACACTGCTAATTAGTTCTCTGTAGAACGCTAGTACTGTGACTCATCTATGGATGACATCTGAGTTGTTACCATCTTTTAGGCAACATGGATAATCCTGCTACTAACAGTGCTGGTCTGAACCCCTGTTTTCAATTTCTTGGGATGTACCTCTAGGAGTGGATTGTTAGGAATACAGTAGCTCTATGTTTAGCTTTGAAAGGAGTCATCAAACTCCTTACTGTTTTATATTTCCATCAGTGATGCAGGGGGATTACAGGCTGAATGTGAAAGGATGGGAAAAGGTATTTCTGTACAAACAGAGTTCATAAGTTAGGGTGGTTACTCTAATAGGAGGTGAAATTAATTGGACCTCATAAAAATTAAAGACGTTTATTCTTTGAACCCCATAATCTACCAGAAGCCTTGCTTGGTTTCTTGGCAGAAGCTGGCAGACACCCCGTGGGGAAGGAGGCGAATGCCAGGCTGACCTCTCTGGAGGACGATCCTCATGAACGAGCTGAGCAATTCCTCCTGCTTTTTCCCAGAATTGAGTAGGTCATTCTTAGGCTTTGGTTATTGTCTCCAGTCGTACTTGCTGTTACACAAAGAGGGAGCAGGTGTTTGTTCCCTGAGCCTCTGGAGCTCTACCCAGCAACCTCAGCGCCCACTCAGTCCTCAAGACTCCATGCCAATTGTCTCTTCAGAGTCAACTCAGGAAATCGCCTGGGAAAGCCCAGCTTTCTGTACACCCTCCTCCTGCCTCAGCAGGGTGGGGGCTGCTTTTTTGTTTGATGACTGGTGTGGTTTTGGACCACTATTTATTTAATCTAATTCTTTCACTTCTCAAAATCAAGTGGCTAAATCTCTTGTTTATCTGGCTCCCAAATTCACCTTCCATGTCCCACACTCTGAGCTCACCTTGTCTCTGCTAGTCTCTAGCCTCTTCTTCAGGCTCACCAGGAGTGCTCACTTACTCAACCTGACTGGCAATCTATCACCTTATCACCTAACCTTTCCCCTTCTTTAGGGTGGCTTCATTACTTCAAGAGAAAGCTTGGGACTGCTGTTGCTCTTTCAACCCATCTCAAGATCTATAGAAGTCATCAAGGACTTCCAGGCTAAGAACATCGATTTCTTTTTGTTCATTTTCTTCTATGTTGATTTCTTTGGGGCTAACGGAACTGTAGGGTGTTGGTAGCCTTCAGGGTTAACTTGCCACAAATTGGGAGCTTCTATTGTCCTGCTGGCCTTGCTTGATGCAGAAGGACCCAACCTGAGTGCACCTTCCACTTGCAGCCTAGATTAAAACAACAACAACAACAAAACAACAAAGCGCACGGAAGATTGTAATTTGCCTGCTTGACCTTCCCTCTTGCTGTTGAGGCAATTCATCCTGTTCTGTTGTTTCCCTCACGGAGAGCAAAAGCAGTGTTTCCAGGCTTCCATTGATGACTAATGACCAGTGGCTCTCCAAATACTCTCCAGGGCTTGGGAGCCAAATTGGGATTACTGAAGCACCAGCTTTGTGAACTGAGAGACTACTTTGCTGTCAGCCTCCCCAGTGAGAGAGAGCCATGGTGGGACTACTCTAACAGCCAAGGTACCCAAGGCAGCCAACCTCAACGACTCAGCAACTGTCAGGGTCTGAGCCTCCCAGCTCTGACCCATCTGTTATGATTTTAACATGAGCTGATTTAATACGTTCTTTTAATACATGTGTTCATCCCGTCGGTTCATTTCCTCTTGAGAAACCTGACACATACAGCTTACTGTCCAGTCTCTTTCCCCACTTAGTGAAAACTGTCATTGTCTTTGCCTACCTGTCCATTGTGTCCACTGTAACTGGCTGTTTTTTTCCTATTCCACTTAAGACAAAGGTGATGTCAGTTTCTACAGAGCAGGAGGTTTCGTTACAGGCACAATAAGCCCTTGGTTGGTCCTAAAGCAGAGAATGGGACAAATGGGGAAACAAATTCTACATAAAAATTGTAGGTGCTCCTCTAGCAATAGGCTAGGGAAATTTGGGCAGGTTGTATTCTCTGTAAGAAAATGTCAATTTCATTTCATGTGTATTTAGACAACACTGACCCTAAGTTTGTGGACAGTTTTCCCCAAGAGGTGTGTGATGATTAATCTTGATTCGATCTAGAATTAGCCAAGCAACAAACCTCTGGGTAAATCTGTGGTAGTATTTCTAGGAAGGATTAACTGGGGAGAAGATCCTCTCTCCCAGACTGGACAGCGCGCGTGCGCGCGCACGTGTGCACACACACACACACACACACACACACACACACACACACACACACACACACACAGAGGTACTACCACTCAGATACAGGGGTCCCAAGAAAAGCAATACAGACAGACAGATAGTCTGCCTGTTTTTGCTTCTTTCTGGTGAATGCATCCACTGTTGCTGCGTTGATGCTGCAACTGTTTTCTTGGCCTTCCAACATGGATTGGAAACCAAGGACTCTTCAAGATTCCTTCAGGCCTTCAGAGGCAGATTGGGACTGTGAAAGCATCAGGCTCTGATGCTTAGCTTCTCTAGCTGCTGTTGGACCACCCATCTGGTACCATGTAGATCAGCCCAACTAGTTCTTTTTTCTAGGACATTTATTCTGTCCTGCTCCTGTGGGGGAATTCTCATTAACACTGTTTATGAAGCTGCTTTTGTGTTATCTTCTATGGGGCAGTTCAGAGGATCTGCAGGTACAGATGTGGAATGTTGGGCTAGAAAGTCTCCTGTGGACTGTTGTCCCAGACCCCTGTGCAGTCATTCTGGATTAGCTCATAACCGATGTTCTAGTTTGCTTTTTGTTAGTGGAAGAAAGTTTTTATTAGGCTTATACCCCCAGGTCGCAGTTTATTATTAGGGAAGTCGGGGCAAGATCTGAAGCAGAAACCATGGAGGGATGATACTTACTGGCTCCCTTGATGGATCCTGCTCATCCCGATTTCTTATGCATTCCAGGACCACCTTCCTAGGGATGTTGCCACCAACAGTAAGCTACCACTCCCCCATCAATCATCAACCAAGACAGTCTTTTACAGGCGTGGCTACAGGCCAGTTTGAGTGAGGCAATTCTTCAGTTGAGGCTCTCTCTTCCTGAGTGATCATAGGTGGTGTCAGGATTATAATAACTGACTAGGACACTTGTTGATGACACTGATAATTACCATGTTTCCTGGATGGTGTGCCTGTATGAAGTAAGGGTATAGTTCAGTGTTGGTGGACTCATGGAGTCTAGAAAGTAGATGAAGTGTGGAGATTCAGACAACAAATAAACAGAGGCTGGGCTTCTTTGTAAGGAGAGGGAGAGGAAAAGTGATTGGCCTCAGGTCATGAAGATGAGTGTACTCTGATAGCTTTCCTCTCTCCTGGGATCTACTCATCGTACTTAGCACACAGACATCAACTTTCTCTTCTGTGTCATGATTTCCTTCAGTTATTTTCAAAGCGTTAATAAAAAGTTTAAATGAATATTAGCAATTGTATGAATATCTGTGTGGGTGAACCTGGAGAAGACCACCTAGACCATGTACTGATATCTCAGCCATGCACCCAGCCCACCAGGTGTGTCCTGTGGAGGAAGCAGAAGACTCACAGGTGCAAGGGATTATGGGAAGTACTAGAGTCCAGTTGGTGCTGAAAATGGTCTGGGGAAGAATATGATAATAGAAGGAGAAACATCCTCAGGCACCCTTGTCCACAAACATATTACAGATTGTCTTGTTGCTATAACAGAACACCGGAGACTGAGTGATGGATAGAGCGAAGAGTTTTATTTAGATCACAATTGTAGAGAGCCAAAGGCATGACACCAGCCTTTCCTTAGTATCATCTATGACATCATGTGGCAGAATAATAAGTAGGTATGTCTGTAGATGAGGCAAAACACAGTGATCTAGTTTTGTAACAACCCGCGCCCACTGTTACTGGTTTGGTTCTGTGAGACTCAAGAGCCCTAACCTAGTCTCTCAAGATTGGCCCAGTGAGGGATTGTCTATACCGGTTTCACCTCTGAACACATCTGTGGAGCATTGTCTTGATTGTTAATTGATGTGGGAAAACATATCCCACTGTGGGGGCCGCCGCTCTCAAGACAGGGGAATCCTGGACTATATAAGACTAGAGAGTACTCTCAAACACATCTTTTACAACCTCTGCTTCAAATACCGCTGAAGAATTGAGCTTATTGTTTCTCTTTCTCTCTCAACTTGTAATTTCAACTTGACTGATGTTTGGTCATTTGCTATAGGTATACACAAGTTTGCTTTCTTTCTCCAGCTGAAATGAAAACCCAGTGAGGGCCAGATGTGTTTCATCTGTTGGTATATGTTCCACATACCCTGGCACAATGGCAGGTACATGTCAGTATATGGAGAAACAATGGCCAAGTGGAAGAAAGTTTGAGAAGGAGCAACCACGGAGATGGGGAGGAAGCATCCTTCTACTTCCAATGGGAATTCTGAGCAAAGTAAAGTTTAAAGTTGTTCAAAGCAGTATGTACAGATGAACATTTGAGTTAATGGCAGTTAACTTCTTATACCTTAGTTTTTGACCAAATTAGATTTGATCAAATAGGTCTGAGGATAATAGTCAAATAGCCTCTCCCTGAACAAAAAAAATTATTTTTCTTGCTGGTATTGCAAGAAGGTTAGGTAGGAACAAAATGAATCAAGTTTTCCAGTCAAAGCTCGGTCTTTTGCAAATACTATCAAACTTATTTCTCAAGCCATTTGTGAGTCAATCTTAATCTGCTAAGAACTATTTGACAACATGATTTTAATATGATTAGATTATTTCTCCTAAAGTAATGTAAGTGGTATGCTCTAAAAATAAAAGCAGAAGAAATTACATCATGCAAAGCAGGGAGAAGCCCTTGACCTTCAGTTTTGCAGCACTAGCACAGTTATTCTAGTCACTCACACAGCAGTGGTGCCTGTAACCAACTCCCACAAACCAGGCACAAAATGGCACATCTTAAAATATGTAAGTTTTGCTTGTTTTAGTTGATAAGAAGCAGTTTTTAGTTCCAGAAAGCGGTGGGTTTTTTTTTTTTTCTATCAGTTATCTTGAGAAGATTTTGATGCCAGTTATGTTGAGAAGATTTGGCGAGTTGTGTTGAAATTTCACCAAACTGCTTGGAATCTGGAGGAAAAACAAATCTTGAAACAGATTCTTTTTAATTGACGAATCGGTATTAAATGCATTTGGCTGCATTATTTGTGCTTTTCCATTTTAATAAAGGGAAGGTGAGGAGGAGTAAATGCTGAAACATTTAGACTCAGAGCTTAGCTGACACAAATTCCAAATCAGCTAGGCATCTGTCTCCATGTCTGTGTCTCTGTCATATGTACACACACACACACGCACACACACACACACACACACACACACACACACACACACACAGACACACACACACACACTTATGCATGTGTATAAATAAACACACGTGCACTTTTCTGGACCCCTTGATCTCGGAGAACAAAACTTAGATCATGGCAAGGTAATAAGAGGTTTGGATCATCTGCACTTCCTGCGCCTAGCTGAAGAATGGATCTAGAGAGCCTGTGATGAGCTGACCTCAAGGGAATTTGCCCACACTGTAAAACTGAACAACCATCTTCATTCACATCTCAGGATCTGTAAACTTTCTGACATGATGAGAAGGGTGTGGTAAGAAAGGGGAGAAATAGGGTTCTTTCACTGAGATCTCCCATTCTAAGAGACCAATATGTGAGCACCATGGTGACCACACTTTGCAGCTAACTAGCTGTGGGGCCCTAGCATTCAAGGACTTAGCTGCTTTCCTCTGAAACCCATCATGGTTTGTGCCAAGGTCTCCTGTGAACTGCTTAGTCAGCACCTGAACAAGGCAGAACACTAAGCAGGATTGTGCCCTGAGTCCTTTGGGGACTCCTTTGGCTTGCTGGCCCTTCTTATGTGTCTTGGGTGTCCAGGCAGAGTCCTTCCCGGCTTCAGTCCCGCTTTCTTTCCCAGTGTTTGGCTTGTCCCATTGCCTAGTGGCCCACCCATCCCTTTTTTGTTTCTCACACAGACACTTCCCTGATAAAAATCCGTGTACTTTTAAACCCATCTGTTTTTCCAACAACCTAGATCAACACAGCATCTAGTATATAGGAAGTGTCCTGCTGTGGCATATTCAGGAAGAAAACCATTGCCATTCATGGGGAAGACCACTTCTGCATTGCTTCTTTTGCTCTTGGAAGGCTGAGCTGTGGGCACCTGAGGCATAGGTGGATGAGTGCAGGCTGATACATAGATTGAGCCCCATGGAGACTTTGATGCCTTTATTTGCATTTGATTCCATTTCTAGAACTCTCGTTCCATAACATGAGCACATATATAATTCAAGCAAAGCAATCATTGTTGAACCGCTAAGGATGGGAGCATCTCATATTTGCAGAGAATACGTTGGGTGGTCTAGTTTTGGTAAGTTATGTAATTGTTGAGAGTAGCATAATGTAATTTTTTATTACAAATGGAAACTTTTATCTACTGTACTCCTTCCTCAAAATTTTCCCCCAAACAATAATTTGGAAACAAACAAAAAGAGAATTCCAATATAAGGAAGAATGTATTTATTTGGTCAATAAATTCCATGAAACCTGTCAAGAGAAACTAACCCCCACATACTGAAAATGGCACGGTGCAGACTCAGAACAGGCTGTCCACATTCTGACCTCTTGAAGAGCATTTCATCTAATTGGGAAGACAAGATTTGTGATCACAGAACCACACTAAGGGATGGAACAAAGTCTGTAATCCAGTGTGTGATAGATAGTTGCCTGGCATGGACTAAAAGTATAAAGAGACACAGAGCTCAGAATGTTTCCATATTTAGGGGGGCATGTCCCAAATTCCCATCTGGAGAAACATTTCAAATTCTATCTGTAAAGATTCCTCCCTTTCTAGAGACTTATTTCTCTTGGTGAGTGTGGTCCCTCTACTTTGCACAAAAAAGACCCCTTTCCTGCTGACATGGCTAACTGCTGACACTCTACCTATGTTAACCTACTCAAAGACCTCAGGAGTATTTCTGCACATCTTTACAAAAGGTAAGCAAAACCATAGCGTTTTCTGAGATTCAGGTCCCAAGAAGATGCCTTTTCATAAAAATTAGGGCTGGGAAGGACTTTGGCCAAGTTTTGGAGATAAAGAAATAAAGAAGCAATGGAGACACATGACTTCTTCAAAGTGGCTTATTGTTTGTTGTTGCTGTAACAACATACCTCAGACTGGCAACTCATAAAGGAAAGAAGTCTTCTTGGTTCACAGTTTTAAAAATGTGCACCTGGGCAGCAATATCTAGGACTTGTGATGGAAAGTGGAAGACCAAGCGAGTCCAAAATACTAGAGAGGAGGCTGGGCTTGGGGGAGGGCTCAGTCAGTGTAGGGCTTGCTGTACAAGTATGAGCACCTGGATTTAGAGCCCAGGCAGGGCACACTTGTAATCCCAGTGTCAGAAGGAAGGGACTGGAGGACCCAGGGACCCACAAGCCAGCCAGTCCAGACAATTAATGATCTCTAGGGTCAGTGAGAGACCCTTCCTCAAAAATTAAAGTGGAGAGTGATAGAAAATGACACCACAAGGCTGGCCTTTACACATGCATGCACAAGTGCATGTAACATACACACACAGAGAGACAGACAGACACACACACACAGACAGACAGACAGACAGACACACACACACACACACACACACACACAGACACACACCCCAAAGAAGAAAAAGGGAGAAGGGAGGAGGAGGGCTTGGGAGAGGGCTCAGTTGGTAAAGTACTTTCCTTGTATACCTGAGGCTGCAGTTTGATGCAAGAACCTGCATTTAAAAATGCCAGTAGAGATGGTATCCGCTTGCAACTTCAGTCTGGGGACAAGGAGACCAGGGGGTTCCTAGAGCTCACTGGTCTGCCAGCCTAGCCTAATCATCAGGTTTCAGGCCAAGTCAGAGACCCAGCTCCAAAAAAAGAAAAGAAAAGAAAAGAAAAAACGGGTGGACAGAAGCCATGAAATGACACCTGAGTTGACCTCCAGCCTCCACACATGTACACACATGTGCACCTGCGCACAGCGTACCCGCACAAATACACAGATGTGCACACCCATGCAATATTAACATACACACATTAAATAGAGGAGGGGAAAGGGGGAAATTGGCTTTATAACAGCTTGCTTTTGGGGTAACTTCCCCCTAAGAACTGCGGTAATTCTTCTTCATCAGTCCTAATGACCTCATCACATCTCAAAGGTCCTACCACCTCTCAACATGGTGACATTGGAGACTTCTCTTGATATTTTTTGTCAACTTGACACAGATATCCTAGACATACCTGGGAAGAGAGATTCTTAATTGAGAAAATGCCTCCAGCAGAGGCATATCTGTGGAGCATTTTCTTGATAAATATGGGAGGGCCTAGTGCATTGTGGGTGGTGCCATCCCTGGGAAAATGGTCCTGGGTCTGTAAGAAAACAGGCTGAGCAAGCCACAGGGAGCAAGCCAGTAAGCAGCATTCTCTGAGGCCTCTGTTTCAGTTCCTGCTTCTAGGTTGCTGCACTGACTTCCCTTCAGTGAACTGTGAGCTGTAAGGTAATTCTTCTTCATCAGTCCTAATGACCTCATCACATCTCAAAGGTCCTACCACCTTTCTTCCCCACGTTGCTTATGGTCGTGGTGTTTATCGCAGCTATCAAGTTCAGAAAGAGTTTTGGAAGGGACAAGCTATATTCAAACTCTACCAGCGTCTTTGTATGGGATATATAGTCGTAAGCAGCAACTGATATCAGTTTTGAATAAATAAATAAATAAATAAATAAATAAATAAATAGGATTTGTCACAAAGATGCAGAGGTTTCCCATTTATTCCAGAGGAAGACATGATTTGGAACTGGAAATAGGTGACAGAAAGTAGTGGGGTTCAGAGAACCTTTCTGTCTATTGTTTGCTTTGTGGGGGGCCTTGGTTAGCTTTTGCTCGGAGAACTCCTATATTCCTACTACACTGCAGGCAGAGGAAGAACTGGGTGCCTCTACTCTAACATAAGCTTTTGGAGGAAATGATACAATTGACTTAATTTAAGACAGTTTTACCCTTTGATTGAATCAGCCATTGCTCTGCTGTTACACCAAAGGCATCTGTTTAAAATTTCACCAGCACTTTGGGTTTAGGGTAGTGCAAAAAGAAAAAAAAAAAAAGATATAAGCAGGCGCGCGCGCACACACACACACACACACACACAAACGCATGTATAAGCATACATTCATATGCATGAACATAGACACATTAAATAGAGGAGGGGAAAGGGGGGATCGGCTTTATAACAGCTTGCTTTTGTGGTAACTTCCACAAGGCATATCGTATATACTATGCAGTATGTACATAAGGTGTGCTTCTTAGACAGTGATGAGGACAGGAAAGGTCATTTATTTATCCACACTGTCAACAGATTAGAAAAGGATTTGGTGCCTGGGAAGTATCTCCGCAGGAAGCCCTGGGCTCCATTCCTAACACCTAATAAACTGGGCATGGTGGTACACTCAGAAAGTAGATGCGGAGCATCAGAGGTCCAAACTCATTGGCTACTTATTGAGTATGAGTTTAGCCTAGGATAAAAGAGACGCCATTTCAAAAAACGAAAGGAGCCGGGGCGCGGGGTGCTCTCTGCTCCCTGCTTTTCTCTGTGGTTTCTGATCCCTCCCTAGCGCCTGCCCGCACCCACCGCTGGTCATGGGCCTCTCTGGGGTCTGCGTGCTTGGTCTCTTCTCTGAAACTATGAGCTGAATAAACATTTCTGAGAGAGAAGGTGCCCAGAGAGAGGAGGACGGGAGTGGTTTTTTAACTGGTGTGGATTTGATGCAATGATGGAAGAATTCTGAAACTGGCTGGAGCTAGTGGGGGCACAGGGACAGTACTCCTTAAGATAGATGATTGTACATTATGCGACTGTCACGTCGGTCGTCACAGTTGAAAGAGCACGTAGCGCAGTCCACGATTGCATTGGAATTCAAGTACACAGATAAGGTGAATACTACAGGAAATCTGAGGTTCTGTAAACTCAGGTAACTGTCCTTTAAGAACCCATAAAGAGAGCCAAGCTGGCATACTTCTGCAGAGTACAGAGGCTGTGCGGAGCTCTTCTTCCTTGTGATGTAACTCGGGTCTCCGTGATCCCCTCAGTACTTGGTAGAGCACAATAAACTGGTCTATTGGACTGAAACGCCAGACCTAGACTCTGGGATGGAAAAGGACAACATACTACATTTGTTCTGGTGTTGCTCACTTACGATGCCCTCCTTCTTTAAGCCTGATGGTTTCCTTTCTCAGACACTCTACACAAGCTGAGCATGCATGCATTTATTCAAGCCATAGAGACCAGCGCCTGCAAGAACAGAATTCTCTGAGAACAGATGCTCAACTATTTACATTGGTACAGAATGGGCCAGTTGATAAGCAGCTCTGCACAGTTGCAACATGTGGCTCACTACTTTGTTCAACTGTTCTCTTAATGTTTCGCTTAAATTTTTTACAAACAGGGTCTTTTAAAGTCCCCCTTTTAATTTTTAAAATTATATTGATTTTGTGTGTTGTGAAGAGAGTTTATGTGTGGGGTCAGTTCTCTCCTATTACACTTGCGTGTCTTCCTTGAATAAAGTTTATAATTAAAAAATAAAAATATAAAGTATATTGTATATAAAATATATTTTATTAAAAACACATACATGCATATATACATACATTCAATCTCAGTGGCTACGGGGTAAGGCAGGATGGTCTTTACTCCAAACTGTCGCAATGGATCATTTGAGAAAGTAGGGACCAAACAAATTTGGGACGCACAGAGTTAAAGGAAGTTAGAGAAGCTTCTATACAGTGGTGTTTCTCTGAGTGCTCAGTAGAGATTTTGAGTTTTCACAAAATGCATTTGAAGCATACCCCAAATTTATCTGCTCAAGATAGGATACCCCTTTTGTGAGACACTTGGGACAGGATTAGGAATGATGAACAGTAGTTTAGAAATATTTTTGACACATTCCTGAGTTTTGAAACTGTTCTTTCTGTTTAAGTAGACATTTCAATTTTTTTATAGGTTAGATAGCTTTAATTATTGAACGTAAAAGTTAAGCCATTATATAATTCATTAAAAGTTTTCAGTGGAAGGGGATGGCTCAGTCAGTAAAGTGTGTGCCTTGCAAGCATGACAACATGAGTTCAGGTTCCTAGAAGAGACATAAGAAGCCAAGCACAATGGTACAGGTCCACAGCAGACAGATGGCCCTTGGAGCTAATGGGCCAACCAGCCAAGCTGGTTGGTAATCTCGGGGTCAGTGAGGGAAACCTCCTGGGAAAAGGAGGAGGACAGAGAATGAGGAAGAACCCTGATGTAGACCTCTGGCTTCCATGTTCACCTGTGTGCATATGTAAACACACACACACACACACACACACACAATTTCCAATGGAATTTCAGAAGGATAACAATTTGATATTCAATAATACCCATTTTGAAAATGAACTAAGTTTTTTTTTCATGAACCTGTTTCCATTTTACCCTCTCCACAGCGTTTGTCTTCATAATATATGTCAAAGTATCTTACCGTCTATCCCATAGTACAAAATAAATGTGAGAAAATTCTAATTACACCAATTGCAACCACAATATTATAAAACTTTTCTTACACATTGAATTTTAATTACAATTAAAATTATTGAGGATATTTATTATAACAATCATATAATTTTCATAATTAATGTGATTTGTTACATGTTAGTATGGTTTATTACTATGATTATTTTTTAAGCATGATTGATTACGACCTAAATGTAAGACCCCGCTCCCACATATCCACATAATTAAAAGGAAGAAATAATAAAATCTAAAAAGTGTTGTGTAAGGTATAATTCTCAAAGCATGGAGAGGAAACTGAAAAACTAGTTTATAGCTATTATATACAGTGACACATTTGTTACCTTTATGGGTACTCCAGATGCCCATACATTTTTATAATGCCATTTCTAAACTGCTGTTATGCATTGATCGGTTGTATTTGCTCATGTGTCAACTGCCTGCCTGCTTTGATCCCATATTAGACAGGGTGCAGGTATTGATCTTTCTTATTTGCGTTTCTCAGACTGTCTTTCTCGGGGACGCTGTCCCTTGGCTCTGCACACAGGTTGCTGGCTTGTCCTCAGTGCACTTGGGTGAGAGGTCTCCTTATCAAAGCAAAAGCTGCCAGGGGGCAGCTGTGCTGTCCTTGAGCCTCTTTGAAGTCTAAACAGAGCTTTGGTGCCTACTTGGCTAGTGTGCTCTCCATGCTATCTGCTCTTTACATTTTATCAGCTCCTTCCCAGGACCTCCTTACGCAGTACGCTGCTGAGTCTGAGAACATTTTTAATGAGAGAAAAGGAATTTTTTGGACAAATTCTCAGCGTGCATGAATTCTATAGCACCCGCTCACTCTAACTTTGTTTTTTTTAATGATATTTCTATTTATCCAATCCAACTTTGCTTGCACAGCCCAGTAGTGATAAAATTATGGTGTGGTTGTACAAACCACTTCTGGGGATGCTGAGACAGGAGGATTGCTAGAATGAAGGAGAGTATTAGGGCAAAACCCTGCTTTTAAACCAACAATGAACAGAGAATGCAAATGTGCTTGCTGGTTGGTGCCTCCAGGTATCTGGCAGGTTTGTGCCATATCCTCGAGCTGTCCACCCCTGGTGACAGGCTGGGGAAGAAGGGAGAGAAACTATTTTCTGTTCCTGAAAGTGGATTTACTACTCCTCTGTGATCAACAGGGGAGACAAAGCAGAGGTTCTCCTCAGGGCCAAAGCCTTGTCAGAGCAAGTCAGCCTTATGACCAGGGCATGTGCCCACACAGTGTTGGATTCGGACTGCGTGAGCCTGCCTGGGAAACCTTTTGAGTAGCTGCTAAAGTTGGCAAAGGGAGATTTTCTAGTTGCTAGAAGTAGTGATCACTTATCCACCTTCTCCAGGACAGGTTTCTGAGTCCAGGTTGTTAGCTCAGGAGTGGTTCAAAGGCCGAGGGCTCATGATTGCTCAAAACTCAGAGAAATGTAAAGTTGAGGCACAGGTAATATGTACATGTCTCAAATTAGAAGTATTAAAAGGGGAAAAATGAAATTGATGAAAAGTTATCTAAATCCGTCCAAATCAAGACACTGTAATATGTGGGTTTGACACACAGACATTTTAGGCTGGGCTCTGATGGCTGTGTTTACACTCATAGAATTCTTAGTTTAGGGACCAGGGGCTCACTCCTCTCCTTTTTTCCTTTACAGGTACTTGGTTGAATGTGGAAAATGGAAAGAAACTAAATCATCCCGTGAAGCGGTCATATGTTGTATAATGGCATTTTGGTTTAAAATGGGGCCACAAGTATCATGGTGGCCCCGTGGACTATATCACAGAAGAGAATCATTGAGGATGAAATGCTTAATGTGGAGCCTGAAACTTGGGGCTCACCAGAGAGAAATGTGGGGAAGCACTCCAAGCTCTGGGAAGATTTTCTGAACAGGAACCCCAAAGCCCAAAAAGGAAAAGGGAGGCGCTGACAAACAGGATTGCATCAAATTCAAAGGGGTCTGTACAGCAAAGGCCACGATGACAGAGGGAAAGAGACAGACTATGGGACCACAGAAAAGCCGTTGCCAGCTATTCATCTGACCAGGGATAGGTATCCCGAAGAACTAAAAAACTTAAAACACAACAATAGATGTTCATCTAATCAATAGATGAACAAATGAATTAAAAAGATACTTTCAAAAGAAATACAAATGCCTAAAAACACATGAACAATAAATACTCAGCCTTCCCAATCTGGAAAATTCAAATCAAAATTACACTGAGAGGGTGAGGATGTAGCTCTTTTGGCAGAGTGCTTCCCCAGGGTGCCAAAGTCTTGGGTTTGATCCTAGCACCCCACAAGCTAGGTGTGGTATTGCATGCCTGAAACCCCCACATTTAGCATGCGGATGTAGAGTGATTAGAAATTCAAGGTCATCCTTGACTACACAGCAAATTAAAGGCCAGCCTGGAATTCATGAGATCCTGGTTCAAAAACTCAACAAAAACACTGGTACTCTTCCAATCTCATACTTGGGAGGCTAAGCAGAATGACTGCCATGAGTTCAAGGCCAGCCTGGATTTCATAATGCAGTCCAGTACAGGTCATCCTGGGCTAAGGGTGAGACTGTCTCAAAAACAACAACAACAAAAAAATATCAAAACAGTGAGATTCCATCTTGTCAGTAGAAATGTGTATCATCACAATCACCACAAAAACAAGTAATGGCAATGATATAGGAGTGAAAAAAAAAAAGCAATCCTTACACAGTTGGTGGGAATGTAAATTAGTCCAGCCACTATGGAAATCAGTATGGATGTTCCTCAAAAAACTGAAAATAGAAACACTGTAGAATCCTGCTACCCACTTTTAGATATATTCCTGAAGGAATCTAAGCCAACATACCCAAATGTACCTGCACAACATGGCTATTATGTCAGTCAAGGTACTGGGGACTGACCCCAAGTCAAGTGCCCTACCAACTGAGCCACACCTCCATCCCCTGACCTCACTTCTTACAGTTTCCCACCTGAGGCTGTACCCTGAGCTCCACATGCATGCCATGATATATGTGTGTACATACACAGATTTTTAAAACAAATTCCAGAAATGAAAATTTCACAAATTTTAAATAACTCTTATCATAGTATGTGGTAGTTTTAATATAATTGGCTCCCATAAGCTCAAGGAGAGAGACACTATTAGGAGGTATAGCCTTGTTGAAGTAGGTGTGGCCTTGTTGGAGGAAGCGTGTCACTGTGGGGGCAGGCTTTGAGGTCTCCTATGCTCAAGCAAGGCCTAGTTCAGACCACTTCCTGTTGCCTGAAGGTCAATATCTAAGGACTCTGAGCTCCACTTGTACCACGTCTGCCTGCATGCTGCCTTGCTTCCTGCCATGATGATAATGGACTAAACCTCTAAACTATAAGTGAGCTACCCCAATTAAGTGTTTTCCTTTATAAGAGTTGCTGTGGTCATGCTACACAGTATATTGTTACTATTAATTATTGTCAATGTGGATTAATTTATAAATTAACCTTTATTGTAGAATAGTAGGTTCACATATATATGGCATCCAGTAGAGGTCTTAGAACATATACCCGGCCCCCCATTGCCCCTTGGAATACACAGGGTTTCTACATGATTACTATATAGAGAGATCTAAGTAGGTAGGACGATCTAGACCTAGTGAGGCAATTCCAATTCTTATTAAGTAAGTCAGCTTGTTAAGGCACTTTCTGTTTAGAATGCCACCATGTTTAAAACTTCCTAAATGAATAATGGTTCTTACAGAACTCATGCACTGCCATTTGGTCCCCAGCATCGTCCATCTTTCCCACCCACCTGGAGCCTCACAGAAGATGGATCCAACATGAGAGGGACAGGTCACTTTCAGCCAAGGAGTGCTCACAGTCCCCAGCAACACGAGAGATTCCAACCCATAAACATTACAAAGTCCCCTTCCCTGAAGCTAGTACACAAGTGGCTTTCATGTCTGGGGACATAGGGAGTGGCTGCAGCCAGTGTTCCCTGACAAGTCTAGACATGAGCCTAGACTCTTCTCTCTCAGGGAAACTATAATCCCTAAGTCACCACCAGTCACAAGGGCAACATTCAAATGGGATTTTTAAAAAAACCAACCCCAAGATAAAAGGTCATTACTTTGGACACAGAAATTTCTTTAGATCCTTCTTTAATAATAGTAAAGGGCCTTTGGAAAACAAAGCAAAACATCTCTGCTGGAAACACAGCTTGTCGAGATGGGAAGGGTCTCCTTTAAGAAGAAGCAAGCACAGGCCTGGGGGTGGGGGCAGGGCCGGGGATAAAGCTGGGAACAGTCTGGGAAGAGAGATGGAAGTTTTGTGGGTGTTTGAGAATGACCGTGAGACTGGGGAAAGGAGAGAAGGGGCAAAGTGGAGAAAATCCCAAGAACTCAGGGGGGAGTTAAGGTCCCAGGAATCATAATCAGCAAGTCTAACTGCAAAAAAAACCAGCAGGGAGTGGGAAATCTGCCCAAGAAATCCACACGGACGGGCTGTAGGCCCATCAGAATGGAGCAGATGTGCCGGCAGTCCAAGTGTGCCGGAACATGGAATGCTAAGCAAGATTAACTTATTTTAGGCATATCAAAGTGAAGCTGGCTGTAAGCAAAGAGGAATTTTCTACTGTTGCTTTAATGCTTCTGGCTGGAATGGCAGCCCCAGGCGGTGGGGGTGGGGGGAATGCTGGGATAGCAGAGACCCAGTTCTTAAGCTCACAGAACAAATATGTGCATGGGTGAGCAGAGTGTGAACAGGTGGTGGGGTTATCCGGCAGTGAGTCAGGCTGGGCAAATGGTTGTGTAAAGAAAATGCAGGAAAGAGGGGAGAGCGGGAAACACTTTTGTCAAAGGCCTAAAAAGTTAAGCTAGAAGCCGGGCGTTGGTGGAGCACGCCTTTAATCCCAGCACTTGGGAGGCAGAGGCAGGCGGATCTCTGTGAGTTCCAGGCCAGCCTGGTCTACAGAGCAAGTTCTAGGACAACCTCCAAAGCAATACAGAGAAACCCTGTCTCGAGAAACAAAAACAAAAATAAAAAAAAAAAATGTTAAGCTAGAAGGCTATGTCTAGGCTGAGGGTAGAGCTCAATGGTAGATCCCATGTCTGGCATGCAAACATGCTTGTGAAGCACACACACAAATTATCCTTATGTATTAAAGTATAGTCACATACCACCATAATATCCTGCTCAACCACTACCCCTATAGACAATGGTGGTGCCCTAAGACAAGGTGGTATTGTAGCCACCATAGTATATGCAAATGTATGGCATGATAGTCACACACAAGAAAAATGACTAATGGAGCTGGGCGTTGGTGGTGCACACCTTTAATCCCAGCACTCAGGAGGCAGAGGCAGGAGGATCTCTGTGAGTTCAAGGCCAGCCTGGTCTCCAGAGCGAGTGCCAGGATAGGCTCCAAAGCTACACAGAGAAACTCTGTCTCGAAAAACAAAAAAAGAAAGAAAGAAAGAAAGAAAGAAAGAAAGAAAGAAAGAAAAGAAAAGTGACTAATGACAGGGGTGCTGACGCAATCCTATTTTCACAAAGTGCCAGGGGGCAAATCTGATAAGTCCATGGAGCCAAAGTATATTCACCCATCACCTCATTTACCCCTTTGCTCATCATCAATTTATTTATTTTCCACAGATATTTATATAAGTTAGACCTCACCCATTAGCTGGCTAATAACCACAATCATCATTTTCAGTGAGGGCGCAGTGAAACACTGAACTGGACCACTCCATAGGTAGAGAGGAAGGTCTATTGGGGATCAAACTGCCAAGGCCATGGGGCAGAAAGAAGCAAAATGGTGGAAAAGCAAGAAGATTTTATATGATAGTCAGCAGGGTTGGCAGGGTGGGGTGGGGTGGGAGTGGGGGGTCTTTGAGATACCAAACTGTTCAGATTGATCTGGGACTAGACGTCCTTCCCTGAGATAGTTGACCTTTGGGGCAGATGAGGGAGATAATGGTTTTCCTGGTAAGCAGAAACCTTGCTGGATTTAGGCTCTACTCGGTAACAATCCTTCTGTTTACCTAGTCAGAGTCCTTCTGTTTAGGACATTGTCACCGGCACTGGCATTTTGGGGGCCATTTTGGACTTGAAGTCATGAACTACTACAGCCAGTAGGGGAGAGGATGAGGGTAGAGCGAAGGCAGACAAAGGAGTGAATGATTGAAGCAAAACTGAAGAGATGTGGCATGGTGACTGAAAGGTTCAGGCATTATGCTGGCCTGCCCCTGTTACCTGGTGGAATCCACTCAGGCAATACCCTGGTCAGCCCAAGGTTCCATGGGAAAGAAGTCTGCACGCCGGTGCAGAGGACCCCTTTAAAAGATAGGCCCCTGCCCCTTTACTCTTTCTCTCTCTCTCTCTCTCTCTCTCTCTCTCTCTCTCTCTCTCTCTCTCTCTCTCCCCTGTCTCTCTCTCTCTGTCTCCTGTCTCCTGTCTCTCTGTTTCCTGCTCTGTCTCTCTATGGCGACCGGCCATGGCGGTCAGCCATTACCCTGTACCTCTTCTTAGTCTCCCCATTCTGTCGGGCCTTATAATAAACTTATAGTCAATATGTCTGGCTCAGCAATTTCTCTTTTCTTCTTTTTAAACAAAACAATAACAGTGACATCCCTTAATTTTGTCATCTGGCTTCACATACTTTTCATTCTCTGACACCTTCTTCATCCCTGGTGCTCCGGTGGCCAGCTTCGACCACTGACTGACAGCTACCTTGTGAGCTAGGACTAGCATAGCCTCTACTGTTTGTTGAGAACCCCCCACTTGCAGGGCCAGGAGGTTTTATCCTCACCATCCCCCTCATACCCAAAAGGAGTTCTCAATACCTCTTTTATATAAATGGAAAATTGTGGCTTTGAAAGGTAAAGCAACGGGTTTAAATGTAGTCTGTGGTGAGAGCTGGCTCAGTGGTTAAAATGTTTGTCATGCAAATGTAATGACAGGAGTTCGAATCCCCACAAAAGTGCCCTGTGAGTGTTGGTATTCTATCCTTAAGTCTAGCTTTGGAATAAGGGAAACAGGTAATGATCCCCCAGAGCAAACTAGTGAGACTAGCTAAATCCCCAAGCTAGATCTAGGCTTGATTCAGATTCCCTACCTCAATGAATAAGGTAGAAAGAAGAGTAATGGAGGGTGACCTTCAGCATCAGCCCTGGGCCTCCAAATGTATGTGCACTACACACACACACACACACACACACACACACACACCACATACACACTACATACCACACACATAAATGAAAATGGAAAAGAATAGAAGTTAATCAATGGTAGTGTTTGTTATGGAATATGACATTTCTTCTGTTTGCAGAACAAAGCACCACTACCCCGGTATTTTGGAACAGTTCTCCAACTAGAAGCCAAAAGGTCAAGACCAAAGCATTAGCTGAACAGGGCTCCCTCTACAGGCATCAGAGGAGGCACTGTCCCAGGATACTGCCCTAGCTCCTGATACTCCTGGGTTTGGAGGGCAGAAGTTCAGCCTTTGCATAGTATTTTCCAGGTTTGTATATATAGATTTCTCATTCCAAAAGGATACCAGTCATATTGGTCCAGGGTCCCACTCTACTCCAGAGTGGCCTAGAATTAGCTGCTTCCATCAATAATGTCCCTATTTCCAAATGAAGCCAATTTTAAAGTACCGAGGGTAAGCATTTTAACATGTTAACTCAGGGTGAGAGGACATGATTCAGCTCGGCATTGTAGGGTTGGAAGACTCAATGTGTTTTGAGAAATTGGTTCTCTACTGTTCCCATGGAGCTCAAACACCTTCCTGCTATGTGTGTGTTCTCTGCAGGATGGGGGAGGAAAGGGAGGCTGTGACAGCTCCTCCCCTCAACTGCTGGACCTCCTGTCCTAACCAGGCTGCCTCTGTTTCTGTTAGAGGGCATATGGAATGTTCTCCTAGTTTGGACTTCCAGTTCCTCTGTGTAAAAGTGTGAGTGCAGACACTTGCTGAGGAGCTTCACACACAACTGAATGACTTAATGGTGCAGAATGTCATCTGTGTGATGGATGTTCCCACCGCGATGGCCTTTTTACTCTCTTGGGGCTCATATCAGGCCACCATTACTTAAGGCAAAAGGAAGCAGTTTCTGTTCTCTGTATGAGAACCTTGGGGTTAGTTTGCATGAGACATGCAATACCTGAGTCTGAACCCTATGGAGAAAAGGGTTTTTGTTAAACTCACGGTTGTAGAGGCTGAACGCCAAGTCACTTGTGACTGTCATCTCGACTGTGGTGAGGGTTTTCTGCCTACATCATAACATGGCAGAGAAAGGGGAAGGGAAATGGCTGTTTGCAGAAGAAGTCAGACACATTGGATAGAATCACTTTATGACAACCCACTGTCTTGCAAAATAACTGGAATAACCTTGGGGTCAGTTCCCATGCATCAGCAACTGGGAATTTTCAGTCTCGTGGATTGTTACCCAGGGGTGGTCAGAAGAGGCAGGTTTGTTGACACAAAATGTCAGAATGTGGATGCTTTGATTTCCTCTTGGGGGGGGTCAGGAAAGGTGTCATAAGGGAAGTGTTTAGCTGGAACTAGGAGTAATGGGATGTCCCAGTCTCTAAGGCAGAAGACGCATAGGAGTTTAGACAGTGCTAAGGCATGTGTAGCTCAGCTCAAGGAAACGAACTAGCACAGATTCTGATGTTGTAACAAAATACCTGAGGCAGAACCCTACAAAGAAAAGGGTTTTTGCTGAACCCTAGGGGAAAAAAAAAGGGTTTTTGTTAAACTCATGGTTGTAGAGGTTGAATGCCTAGGATCAAGTCACTTTGTCATCTCGATTGTGGTGAGGGTTTTCTGCCTACATCACAACATGGCAGAAAAAAAAAGGGAAGGGAAATGGTTGTTTGCAGAAGAAACCAGTCACGGGTAGAATCACTTTTTTGACCACCCACTCTCACAAAAAACTAACTGGAATTCCATAGAACAACACTAACCCCCTCTAAAGACAGAATTCCCAACAACCGCACCTTCTTCCACCCAACTCCATTTCCTCAAAACCCACCAACCCTCAACACTGCTGTACAGAAACCACGCCCCCAAGATACAGACCTCTAGCTAGGGACAAATGTCTGCAGAACAGCCCAAAGTCCTGGGTGATATTTCTAGAAAGGTGGGCTTTGGGTCTTAAATAACAGAGCAAGTAAAAACTGTTTATTTTAGAAACCCCTTCAAAGGTTTCTACCTCCACTTCCTTTTCCCTCATTCTGATGAAAACTTGATGCTAATAGCGGGCAGAACACTGGCTCCAAAAAGGTCCAAACCTGGTGCCTGGAACCTATGAACAGGCAGGAACTGAACAGCAGACATTTGTAGAGTTGATTAAGCTAACAAGACATATAATGGGAAGATTACTGTGGATGTTTCTGACTGGATTAATGCAGACACATACAGAGAGAGAGAGAGAGAGAGAGAGAGAGAGAGAGAGAGAGAGAGAGAGAGAGAGAGAGAGAGAGAGAGAGAGAGAGAACCTTTAAACTTGAAGATCCTTCCCAGCTGCAGAGAAACAGAGAGATGGAGACATGGGACTTCTTGGCTTTGAGCACGCAGGTGGAGACCACAGTCTGAGTCACTCTAGAAAAGTAAAGAAATGAATCATTGTCTCATGAGCCCAGAAAGGAACACAGCCTTGGTCAAAACTTAGTGTGTTTGTGCACTTCCCACTGCTGGAGCTCCAGACTCATGCAAAGGCCATGCGTAGCTTTTACTGTGGGTGATGGGATCTGAACTTGGGTCCTTTGCAGCAAGTGCTCTTACCTACCGAGCCATCTCTCCAGCCCACAAACTTGATTTAATAAGGCTAATGATAACTGTGTCAGACTCCTGGCCTCTGAGACTTCAACATAAATCATTTGAAATGGGAAGACTCCTTCTAATCCAGATCTTTGAGGTGGGAAGTCCACCTTCAATCTAGGCCACACCTTCTGCTGGCAGCCTACATAAAGGGCATGGAAGAAGGAAGCTAGGAAGCTTTTGCTCTTTGCCTGCTTGCTCTCACTGGCGAGTGCATTCCTTCACTGGCATTAGAGCCTATGTCTTCAGTATTCCTATGTATTCTGAAGACCAGCTGAGACATCCAGCCTCATGGACTGAACAGCTACTGGGTTCTTGGACCTTCGATTTGTAGGCAGTCATAACAGCCTATAAGCTATTCTAATAAATGCCAAGTATAAATATGTATGTATTTGTATGTACATATGCATATATATTTATATATGTATATTCATTCATTCATTCTATAAGTTCTGTAACTCTAGAGAGCCCCGACAACTCCAAGCTCTCAAATCCTACTCCTATAGCCCTCAACAGATTCTGTGCCTGGGGTTACAACCTGAGCATGCTCCCCAGTGTTGTGCTTCCCGCCTGCCCTACACTCCTGGTCTAGGATGTGGAAATGCTAGTAGTTCAGGTGCATTTGCACCCTCACCACGCTCAGTCTCGAACTCTTTGGCAGAAATCAGCCATTAACCAGCAGAGCCATCCATTAGGGGTGTCAAGGGTGGTGGATTAAAAATGTAGCCTTTCAGAGCTTCGTCATGGATGGCACCTCTGTTCATTGCTTTCTGGGTCCTAAAAATATGACAATAGAAATAGTTTCAAAAGGAAAGAGAGAAAGAAGAGTGAGCCCCATACAGATTCTCATAAAGATCAAACAAAGGGACCAGGCTGGTAAGGCCAAGGGCATATTAAATTCCAGCCCCAATGCCTGATATCCTTCAGATCCAAAGCCCAGAGGTCACCCTCTCTTCCTGGCTGCTATATATAGGCATGCCCGTTAGACCACGCTTTTCTCCAGAGGTTGCTCCGCTCTGAGCTCTGCAGCAGATCCCCACCCTGGGGGAATGCTGTGAAGGGGGGGCTGCTCTTGCCTGCAGTTTTCCTCTTCATATTTGGTGGTATAGTCAGCTCTTAAAGTCACGGATTTAAAAAAGAGAAAAGAGAACGTTATTCAAAGTGTATAATAAAAAAGAGGTATTGCTTTCATAGCTTGCAAAGCTGCATGCTTAAATTAGGGAAGGTGTTTCTATTTAAAGTCATAACGTAGGCTGAGGCCCTGTACATATGCTTACAGACGTGTTACGTCTGCGTTCCTAGATCTGTGCTAACCGTGAGCGTGCAAATGGTTTTTCACCAGCATGGCATTCGCTGATGGCTGACTGAGACAGAAATGCTTTCTTTGCATAGCTGATGCTGACACGGAGTGCCAGAACTTTCTGAGAGCTGCAGTCCTCCCACAGTGGTTTTCTCTTTCTTTACCCAGGAGCTCCTATGTCACTGCTCACCCTCATGTGCTGGTCAGCTTACCAGGTCTCCTCATGATGTTCCATTGCCCACTTCTGAAACCCAGCATGGATGAATTTCCAAGCTCAGCCAATGTGGGAATTGATTTCTCTGGCATTTCAAAAATCACATGGATTCTTTACTTTTGACTTCTTGCCAGTGAACATGGAAAAGCTAAATTGTGTCTGTTAATTGGGAAGAAAAAGCTGTGAATGTGTTATTTATTAAGGTACCAATTAGCATATTTGGAAGCATGGGATTTTAAAGCAAGGAATGATGGTGGTGGTTGTGGGGGTCTTTCAAAATGCAGTAAGGACTGGATAGATGGCTCAGTAGTGAGGAAGAGACCTTGATGCTGTTACAGAGGCCAGGAGTTTGGTTCCCAGCACCCACATCAGGAGGCTAACAACTGCCTGTAACTACACTCCCATGGATTTGACCATGTTTTTCAGCCTCTGAGGGCACTCCCACACACATGACAATACACACACACACACACACACACACACACACACACACACACACAGAGAGAGAGAGAGAGAGAGAGAGAGAGAGAGAGAGAGAGAGTTATTCCAAAATTGATGAATCAAAACTCTTAGTTCCCAGGACTGGAGAGAGGTTAAGAGCACTGGCTGCTTTTCCAGAGGACCTGGGTTCAATCCCCAGCATCCACGTTTTGGTTCACAACTGTCTGTAACTCCAGTTCCAGGGGTCCTCACATCCTCACACAGACATATACACGCAGGCAAAACACCATTGCACGTAAAAAAAAGAATAAATAAAACATCAAAATGTTAAAAAACAACACTACCTTCTAGTTCTCATTACTCATTTGCAGGAGATCCAGGAGATGAACAAGCTCATCATATGGCAACAGGAATTTGCCAACCACAAAATTCTGATCTGGTTCCTTCAACACAGGTGACCTTTCATATCTGGGGCTTCAACCAGCCATGGACTGAAAATACTTGGAGAACAAAATGGCATCACATCGGATGTATAAGGACTTTTCTTTGGTCATTATTCCCTCAACAGTACAGTTTACTATTCTTTGCATGGTGTTTACTTTATGTGAGGTACTGCATGCAGTCCAATCTAGAGAGGACCTAAAGGGTGGGGGAGGATTATGTAGGTTCATTGCATATATGACTCCATTTTATATGTGGGGTATAAGTATGAGAGAGAGAGAGAGAGAGAGAGAGAGAGAGAGAAGAATGGAGAGGGGAGGAGAGAGAGGAGAAGTGGAGAGGAGAGGGGTGGGCAGAGGAGAGGGAAAGGAGAGGGAAAGGAGGAGAGGGGGAGGGGAGGGGAGGGATGGAGGGAGGGGAGGGAAGAAAATGTAGCATGGCAGAAGTAGCTGGAGACCCTAACTCAACTCTCCCAAAGGCTGTCCTTTGATCTCCACATGCATACCTATTCTCTCTCTCTCTCTCTCTCTCTCTCTCTCTCCTCTTCCCCTCTCTCTCTCTCTCTCTCTCTCTCTCTCTCTCTCTCTGTGTGTGTGTGTTTGTGTGTGTGTGTTTGTGTGTGTATGTGTGTGTGACAAATAGCATGGTAATTAGGGGTGTGGAGGCTTATATGACAATGACACACAATAGCTATGTAATGATCATTGATCACAAAATATATAGTATCAAAATGTATATCAAACATTATAGAATCCAATGATGCCTCAAAGTTTAGCCTGTGTTGAAGGAACAACTCACTAGTGTCAACTGTACAAGTTCCTGTGTGTCCTCATGTCTTCACGGTCCTCTGTCACTCATGACTTCGATTCTTATGCAGTGAAGAGCACACACTCCGGGGCACCTTGGCCCTCCCAGAAGATCCGCCTTCTCCACAGTTCTCTTTCCTATTCTCCTGGTTGCTCCCCACTCCCTAGTGTCAATGGAAAATTTGCTCACAGCAATTCACCTCTCTTTTCTCACTCCAAGCCTGCCATGACATTTTCCCTAGGGCTTCTTACAGGAATCAGAGCTTTCCCTCACAGGAAGGCCCTCTCAGTTTTGAAATCAAGGCTCTAGGCTGTAACCATGGCCACAACATGATGCAGCTTCTCCCATCAGAAGATGAAGTCTATGTGTTGGCATCTTGAACCAAGGATAGCCTTTTCACTTGGCCTGGATAAACTGAAAGTGGATGGTACAATTCTCAGTGGTGGCTTTGTGTGGTCTGAAGCTTCCAGAATATTCCTCGTAAGTGGGAGAACACAGAGCAGAGGTGACCTGCCAGAATGAGGCCCCTGCATCTACTGACTCCTGCCTTATCAGCTGACTATAGAGCATAAGGACTCCAGTAGGAAGGAGTCTAGACTATAGAGCATAAGGACTCCAGTAGGACTGGCCTATCCACTAAAACATTGACTTACGGGCAGCAGTTGTTCTGAAGCACTTGTCTGGAGATTTCTCTGTTAACTGGAAAAGCAATGAACTAAGATAGCCAGAAGTTACTCTTCCCCAGTATACAGTGTGAGCAACAATTGTCACTTGGGAGAATGTAATGGTGGAGGCATGACAGAAGGTGTTACTCAAGACCTGGAGGTCAGAGCAGGCTTCCCAAAGCAAGAGATCCCTAATGGAAGAAACAATCAGGAGAAGGAAATAGTCAGAACATACTTCCACAGAGGAGGAGCTGTGTCCAGAAGGTCAGAGGTTCTAGAATGAATGAGAGTTGGATAAAGGGGACAGAAGGTTAAATAGATGGATATATGTGTGGTGGATGATGGATGCTGAATTATCAACATGGCATCTTTGAACAAAATAATCATAGGTAAGGACACATATGTTTAAGAATACAATAATATGAAGACTTTGGCTTTTGTTTGAATTACCTTTGGATATTCTGACTTTGAAATCATGAGAAGCTGAGGCCTGATTTGTGGGGTACTTAATAACTGCATCATATCAAGCACCTTTCCTCTATCCACTGTGAGAAAATAAGTTCCTTAGAGAACCGTGAATTATGTATGTTTTTGTTCCTGAACCAATCAGATACTTAGCACCAAGTTGGTGAGTAAATGAACAAGTCAACATGTTACTCAATCAGCCGTAGAGTCTTTGACAATGCTAAACCACGAGGAACATTTTCACCATACTTATGTTATACTAAAGGCCCTGCCCCCAGTTTCTACTCAGACAGGAGAGTATAAATATCACTTTATTCAACACCCTCCTGGTGAATTCCTTTTGATCATGCGTGGGGATGTTTTAACATCACACCCCTGAACTCTCCTCCACAAGGAGTTTCGTCCATCATCTTGCACGTTCTGGCCTGGAAAATGATGAGAGTTGGCAGGGCCCTGTACCTACATCATGTTTGCTCTGGTTTGGAAAACAGTAATGATTGACAAATATTCAAAATGAGAGATGTGTGATGTGGCAACTTGCATAGAAATATGCCAACTTTTGACAATGAGCAGCAGGCTTAGCAATTTTCCTGAAATAGAAGAAAGCAACCAAATAGCCCCACTTTTATTCAAGTTAAATGAAAGACCCCTGATATATAAAATTTAGACCTGCAATTTCCATTGGTAGCTTTTATTTACAAAGGTGAAACTCTGGGCTTAGATGTATCTGAACTCACAGAATGATGGGCCAAGAAGGGAAGAATAACAGACATTCTGAACTGCCAGAGCCTTGATGACCAGCTAGCTCTACGGCTCTATGCAGACTTTAGCCCCAGAGAATAGAGGTGGGAGTGGGGTGGTCGTGTGTGTGTGTGTGTGTGTGTGTGTGTGTGTGTGTGTGTGTGTGTGATTTTGTGCTGAAACTGAGAGAGTCAAGTGTATCTGGTGGTAACAAGTAAGCTCATTATCTTAATGGAACTAGTGGTTTCTTGATGTAGACGTATGCAAACACTTGTTGAATGGCAGTTGTCCCTCACTAGCCACAGGTGGTTGGTTCCAGAAACCCCCAATGGATACCAAAGCCTGCAAATGTTTAAGACATTTATAACATGTTGTTCTACTTGCATATAATTTAGCCATCTCTTTCCTTGTTCTTGAACCCACCTCTAATCATAATCATAATGCCTAATGTATTGTAAATGTTATGTAAATAGCATTAGTGGAAATGTCTTGTTTAGGGAACGATCACAAGGGGACAGGGTCGGTACGAATTCAGCATAGGCGCAATTAAAAAATATTTCCAATTCATAGTGGTTTGAATTTACAAAGCCTACAGACACGGAGGGCTGACTGCAGACTTTGAGTATGCTCAGTTTATTGCTTGTCAAAAATGCCTCAGTAAAACTTTGAAAAGCAAAAGAATGAAGGCTAAGTAAAGGGGTAAAACCCATACCACTACTGAACTGAAATCTTTAAAAAGCTGGAAACTTGTACACGGTTTTCAGCAAATAATTATCTGTAAAAATAAGAAGGAAGGACAATTAATCAATGAAAGGTGTTATGAGGAGTTTATCAAATACATTATATAGATCTACTTGAATCAAGACTCAATCAACTCAGTTGTAAAACAACATTTTTGAAACCATCAGGAAAATGTGTACATAAACTGAAAATGTGACAATATGAAGGGGCTTGTTTTAAACATTATAGCATTACCATAGTTTAGTTTTAAAATTAAGAAGGGTTTCTTTTCTAAAAGTAAAAACTAGATTATTCATAGATAAGATTTATATTTGTTTCAAACAATCCAGTGAAGTTATTCAGCATGCTAAGGAATTGCTAAGATTTTTTTGGTATAAAAATAGTACCCTAGGTAATTTCCTAGATGTCTGCATTTTTCAGATGCATGATGATATCAGTAGAATTAAATAACATGGCATCTTCTTGCATTTGCTCCAAAATAAATTGAGCAGTGGAGAGTTGTGGGTAACAGAGACTATCACTGTTGAGGTAGCTTATGAACACAGAGGCATTAAAAAAATCTCAGTAATTTAAGGCCAACTGTGTAAATTTCAATGATTATTGATTATTGTGGTTGGGAATAGCCACAAAACCTGTTTACAAGCAGGGGCAGGGTCTGCTTTTGCTTACAATGATCTTCCTAATACTTGGCAGGGTACTAGCCACTCCAGAAATGAGAGTCCTGAACCAGAGCGAGGCTCAGGAAGTTCCATGTGTCCCAGGCTACAGAGGAAGCTGTAGAGCTAGTGTGAGAACAGATTAGTCTCACAGGCACGTGGGAAGTTTCATATCACTTGCAGACCCAGGAGGTGGACCAATCCTCAACTAGGGTAAGGCCTGATTGGATTAGGGAGTTCCCTATCTCCCTAAGGCTTCAGAGAAAGCTTGAGAACCTAGGTTGGGGACCAGGTTAACTCCTAGTTAGGCCCACAGGTCTGTGGAGATTTCTACAACTACAGCCATTGCTGCACACCCAGATGGGAGGCTCTAGCTGATGTGGGAATACTGGACCCTCAGAGGAACACTTGAGAGAGATTCTTTGACCATAAACACCAGCCCCACAGGCGGAAAACCTAGTAGGACTTAGCACAACACTAAACACTGTAAATGCCACCACTAAAAGAAAAGAAAGGTGCACAATCCCAGTGCAGAAATAGAAACAACATGAAAAACCAAGACAGCACATCACTAACTCCATAAGAATGGTACCTGATGAAAATGACTTGGATGAAGTGCCAGACAAAGAATACAAAAGAAGGATTACAAATATTTCAAACAATTCAAAGAAGACATAAATACACTTCAAGAGAACAAAAACAAAGAGATGGATTAAACAAGGATGGATGCCAATCCAAGACATGAAAGTAGAGATAGAATGGCTGAAGAAAATAAAACTGAAATGATGCTGGAAATGAAAAACTCAACAGGCCAAATAAAAATCTCAGCAGACTAAAACATCAATAGAATAGGAGTGAAAGCCAAGGAAGAGGAATCGGATCACTGAGTAAATATCAACAATAAATTTTAAAAGAAATAAGGCCAGGAAGTGTGAGGACTCTGAGACACCATGAAAAGACCTAATCTTAGGATTATGGGCATAGAAGAAAGATAAGACTATAGCAAAAATAGTTGAGAATATTTCCAAGAAAATCTTAGAAAAGGCCCAATACCTAGGAAAAAAGATTCCTACCCAGGTATAAGAGGCCTACCGAACTCCAAATTAACAGAATCAGAAAATAAAATCCTCATGACATATTATAGCTAAAATATTTAGAACACAGAATAAAGAATGGGCATTAAAAGCTACAAGAAAGAGGGCTGGAGAGATGGCTCAGAGGTTAAGAGCACTGCTGCTCTTCCAGAGGTCCTGAGTTCAGTTCCCAGCAACCACACGGTGGCTCACAACCATCTGTGTTAGCCATCTACGGCTGGGCATGGGGCCTCCCTCAAGTGTGCCTTGTATACCCAGTGAGACTCTACTGGAGAAAACAAGTTTGTCCTTTGTGAGCAGCTGTCAACTGGAGATATCTTCTGGGTTAAGTATGGGGACTAATGTCCACTTCCTCTCTCAGTACTGGGGCCCTATCTGGCTTGGACCTACACAGGCCCTGTGCATCTGGCACAGTGTCTGTGAGTCCACATGCGTGTTGGTCTTCTATGTCTAGAAGGCCTTGGTGTTTTCCGTCCCTGCTGGCTCTTGCAATCTTTCTATTTCTTCTTCCACATTACGCCCAGAGCCCTGAGGGGAGGGTTTTAATGAACTTATCTCATTTGGAACTAAGTGTTCCAAGGTCTCTCACTGTCTGCACACTGTTCAGTTGTGGGTCTCTCTATCTGTTGTCATCTTCTGCAACAGGAAGTGTCTCTGATGCTGGCTGAATGCGGCACTGACATATGGACGTAGCAGAATGTCATTGGTAGTCATTTTATTGCTGTGTTCCTTCAGAAGAACAATAGTATTTGGTTTTCCCCGAGGTCCAAGATTTATCTAGTCTCAGGTTCTTGGCCACCCAAGCAGTATCAGGCATGGGTTCTATCTTATGAAGTGAGCCTTAAATCCAATCATAGAGTGGTTAGTTACTCTCCCAACTTTTTGCCATTATTGCACCAGGATATCTTGTATGCAGGTCACCATGCATCAAAGGGCTTGTAGCTTTGTTGGTGTTTACTTTTCTCCTCGGGTAGTATGCAATACCATGTACCAGTACCAGTGTCATGAACACTAGTTAGTAGGGGCGAAGACTTGAGTTAGGTGTCCGCTTGACTTAGTTTGCGTTCAATGAGTGGTGTAGGTGTTGTCTTCAGTAACAGAGCTTTACTGTCAGCAGTTTGTAGAGAGCAACCAATAGCTTTGGCAATATCCTGAATTAGATGGGGGTTTTCACTGGGCCCCTTTTGTCCAACAACTCAATTAGATGTGACCCATTCCTGGCCCCTGAGTTTCCATTTAGTAGCAAAAAAAGTCTAGTTGGGGCTTTGTCTTCCTCATTATTTGGTGATTCAGTTTCTATTTCTTTCATATCCATATATATTTTAAGATGCTTCTACTGTAATAGATTTCCATATGACCCCCTCAAATGCCCCCAATGTTAGTTTTCCCTCTCTATATTCCCTCCCTTAGCATCTCTTGCCTCCCCTCTTTGTTTAATTCTCTCATTCCAGTGCCCCCACCTCATCTCTCCATAACTATGTATTCTATTTCACTCCCTTAAGAGTTTCTTCCCTTCCCCCTCATTCCTTATTTTATACCTAACCTCTGTGGTAATACTGACAATAGCATACCCATTGAAGGCTTAAAAGCTAGCATCCACATATAAGAGTGTATATACCATATTTGTCTTTTGGGTTTGAGTTATCTCAGTAAGGGTGTTTTTTTTTTCCTAACTCCAAGGATTTACCTGAACATTTCATGATTTCATTTCCTTTTTTTTTTAGCAGCTCAGTAATATTTCATTGTAAAAACAGACCATATTTTCATTATCCATTTATCTGTTGAAGAACATCTAGGACATTTCCAATTTTTGGATATTTTGGATAGAACAAGAGTCTCTGTAGTAGGATGTAGAGTCCTTTGGGTATATGCCCAAAAGTGGTAGAGCTGGATCTTGAGGGCAGATCTATTCCCAGCTTCCTGAGGAATCACCACACAGATTTCCATAGTGACTGTACAAGTCTGTATTCCCACCAGCAATGGATGAGTGTTCCTCTTACCTCCCATCCTCACCAGGAAGAGCTGTCATTTGTTTTATGGAATTTGGTCATTCTTTCTGGTATAAGATTAAATCTCAACATAGTTTTGATTTTCATTTCCCTGATGACTACGAATGTTGAACATTTCAAGTGTTTCTCAGCCATGTGTGTTTCATCTTTTGAGAATTCTCTATTTAGTTCTCTGTAGAACTCTATATACCTCATTTTTAATTGGTTTATTTGTTTTCTTGATGTGCAGTTTTATTTTTTTTAGTTCTTTATATATTTTAGACATTAGCCCTCTATCAGATGTATAATTGGCAAAGATCTGTTCCCATTCTATAGCCTGCCAATTTGACCAAATAATGGTGTACTTTGACACATAGAAGCTTTTCGGTTTCATGAGGTCTCATTTGTTAATTGTTCTTTGTGCCTGTGCTATCAGCGTCCTGTTCAGAAAACCTCCCCATACTAATGAGTTCAAGACTATTCCCTACTTTCTCTTCTACCAGAGTCTGGGTACCTGGATGTAAGTTGCGGTCCCTGATTCATTTGAGGTTGAGTTTTGTGCAGGGTGATGAATATGGGTGTATTTGCATTAATCCACATGCAGCTTGACCAACACCATGTTAAAGATGCTGTCTCTTTCCAGTTTGTATTTCTGACTTCTCTGTCAAAAATAAGTTGTCTATAGGTGTGTGAATTTCTTGCTGGGTGTTGATCTGATTCCATCGATCAACATGTCTGTTTCTATGCCAATACCATGCTGTTTTTAATTAGTAAAGCTCTGTAGTACAATTTGAGATCAGATGATGATACCTCCAGCAGTTCTTTAATTATTCAGAATTGTTTTGCTATCCTATGGTTTTTCTGTGTTTCCATACGAAGCTGAAAATTGTTCTTTCAATTTCTGTGAAGAATTGTGCTGGAATTTTGATGAGATTGCATTAAATCTGCAGATTACTTTTGGTAGGATGGAAATTTTCACTTTATTAATCCCACTAATCCATGTACAAGGGAGATTTTTCCATCTTTGTATATCTATTTTAATTTCTGTCTTCAATGTCTTAAAGTTTTTATTATATAAGTATTTCACTTGCTTGATTAGAATTACCCTAAGATTTGTGTGTATGTGTGTGTGTGTGTGTGTGTGTGTGTGTGTGTGTAAGGCTATTATTGCAAAAGGTAATATTGTCATGATTTCTTTCCCAGTCTCTTTTCATCTGTATATAGGAAGGCTACTGATCTCTCTGTGTTAATTTTGTGTCCTGCTACTTTGTTGAAAGTGTTTAATAGCTGTAGAAATTTCCTGATGGGATTTTTAGGGTAATTTATGTAAAAAATCATACCATCTGCAAATGAAGATATTTTGACTTTTTTTTTATTTGTATACCCTTATCTCCTTCAGGTGATGTTTTAGATGCAAAAAATTTAAATAAAATACTTCAAATGGAACTCCAGATCACATAAAAATATCATCCACCATGATCAAACTGACTTCATCTCAGAGACAGGGATTGTTCAACATGTGTTAGGCTATAAATATATCCCACCATATACACAGATTCCGGGACCAAAAAAAAAAAAACACATGATCATCTCATTAGATGCAGAAAGGGTCTTTGACAATATCTACCATCTATTCAAAATATAAACTGGAGAACCTAGTAATACAGGGGCCACTTCTCAGCATAATAAAGGTAGCATATTGGATGTTCACAGCCACTGTCATAATAAATGGAGAAAAACTCAAATATCTCCAATAAAAGTAGAAACAAGACACTCTCTCCACTCATGTTCAACATAGTACTTGAAATCTTAGTGAGGGCAATAAGACATGAGGAGGTACAAGCAGAACAGAAGTAATCAAAGTATCCTTGTTTTCAGATGATATGATTTTATACATAAAAGTCTAATGGTATCACTAGGAATCCCGGAAATCTAATAAATACATTTGGCAAGGTAGAAGGAAACAAAATTAACACACAAAAACTGGCAGTCTTCCTACATACCAATGATGGACACACCGAGAAAGGAAACAGAGGGATATTGCCATTCACAATAGCCTTACTTTGAATAATCTAGTCAAAGACTTAATAAAAACATCCACTGAAAAAAGAAACTGAAGAAGATACCATAAGATGGAAAGACCTCCCATGCACATGGACTGATAAAATAAATATGAAAATGGCCATTTTACCAAAAAACAATCTACAGCTTCAATGTAATTCCCATCAACTCTTCACAAAAATTAAAAAATAATTTTAAATTTAAATGGAAATACAAAAGACCAAGGATAGCTGTGCTTGCTAGTCTTATGTCAACTTGGCAAAAGCTAGAGTTATCTGAAAGGAGGGGAACTTCAATTGAGAAAATGCCTCCATAAGATCTGGCTGTAGGGCATTTTCTTAATTAGTGATTGATGAGAGAAGGCCAAGCCCATTGTGAGTGGTGCCATTCTTGGGATGGTGGTCCTGGGTTCTATAAGCCATGGGAAGCAAGCCAGTAAGCAGCACCCTCCTTGGCCCCTGCCTCAGCTCCTGCCTTCAGGTTCCAGCCTTGCTTGCATTCCTGTCCTGATTTCCTTCAATGATGGACTATGATGTGGAAGTGTAAGCCAAATAAACTCTTTCCTCTACAACTTGCTTTTGGTCCTGGTGTTTCATCACAGCAATAGAAACTAAGACAATTGAAAGAGAAGGAAGGAAGGAAGGAAGGAAGGAAGGAAGGAAGGAAGGAAGGAAGGAAGGAAGGAAGGGAAATGAAAGGAAAGGAATCTGCTGGAGCATCGCTGTGACAAATTTTAAGCTGTGCTACAGACCTATAAAAATAAAAACAGCAAGATGTTGGCAGAATATCAGACACATTAATCAGTGGAATAAAAGACCCACATATAAACCCACGCTCTTGCAGACACCTGACTTTCAACAAAAAGGTTAACAATACACACTGGAGAAAAGAAAGCATCTTCAACAATGGTGCAGGCCAAACTGGATGTCTGTGTGCAGAAGAATGACACTAAATCTTCATCTCTCACCCTGCACGAAACTCAACTCCAAATGGATTAAGTACCTTAACTTAAGACCCAAGACCCCAAATCTGATAGAGGAGAAAGTGGGGAATTCATTTCAACTTATAAGCATAAGAGGGGACTTCAGAACAGAAACTCATTACGGTGCAGAAGGTAAGAACAAGAGTTGACAAATGGAACCTTGTGAAACTAAAAACTTCTGTACAGCACAGGACACTATTATTTGAATGAAGTGTCAGCCCACAGAATGAGGAATAAAACAACTTTACCAGCTATACATCAGACAGATGGTTAGTGTCTAGAACATACAAAGAACTTTAAAAAACAAACAACTAAACACCAAGAAAAATAAACCCTTATTAAACATTGGTGCATTAAACTATGCGTAGAGCTCTCAAAAGAAGAAATACAAATGGTTGGAAGATATTTATTAAATGTTCAACATCCTTGGCCACCAGGAAAAGGCAAATTAAAACTCTGAGATTTCATTTTACCCCTGTCAGAATGACTAAGTAAAAAAAAAAAAAAAGACAACAAATGCTGTCACGGATATTGGGGAAGGGGAACATGTATTAACTGCTGGTGGAAATGCAAATGAATGAAGCTACTGTGGAAATCAGTATGTCCGTTCCTACAATATCTAGAAATGGATCTATCCTGTGTCCAAGCTATACCCTCCTGGAATATACCCACAGTACTCTATATCCTTCCACAGAGATACTTGCTCACCCGTGTTCACGGCTGCTCTAGTCACAATTACCAGGAAATGGAAGCAACCTAGATGTTCACCAGTTGATGAATGGATAATGAGACTGTAGTTCATATGCACAATGGCGTATTAGTCAGATGTAAGAAAAATATACGGAATATTCATGTGCATGGATAGAGCAGGAAATAGCCATTCTTGGTAACCTAGACTCAGAGTGACAAACTTCAGTCTCCCTCATGTGGGTGTCAGCATTGAATGTTTTGATGTGTGTTTAAATTGGAGTATCCATAAGCAGTAGGAAAGGATTACAGGGCATGGGGGGGGGTAGAATGCAGGTCATTAAGAAGGTGGAATGGGTCTGCACCAGGTCCTCTATATTTATGTTATGACTTCCAGTTTAGTGTTTTGATGGGATTCCTGCGAGTGTGAATGAGTGGGCCTCTGACTCTTGTGCCTTCTCTTGGATTCTTTTCTTTCTGTTGGTTTGTCTTGTCCAATTTTGATATAATAGTTTTTATTTTGTGAGTGTGTATAAAATGAATGAATGAAAACCTAGCCACTAGGATAAAGGTTAACAACTGAACTGTCATTTATACCTGCTGGAAGAGGAAAAATCAGTGTTCTCCAATAGTGACACTGGATATATCAACCACTCCAGGGGATGTCTCATGTTCAGGAGTAATTAACCAATGAATAATGGACTCCACAGTGTGTGTGTGTGTGTGTGTGTGTGTGTGTGTGTGTGTGTGTGCATGCGCTCTTATTTGGTTTCATGTGGTTGTTGTTGTTTTGTTTTTCGCTTTTTCTGGGTTGTTGTTGTATTTTGTTTTCCAGGTTTAGGGGATTTGGTTGTTATATTGGGCTTTTAGTTTGTGTTTTTGAGAAAGACCTTAAAATTGGATGGGTAGGGAGGAGGACAGGATCTGGAAGGACATGAGGGATATGATCAAAATATATTTAAATTAAACAATTGTTTTAAATAATAAAAACATAATAAAATAAGCACAAGCAGATGAAAAGAAAGAAGAAAAAGAGGGCTGGAGATAGGACTCAAGAGGATGGGGGCACTGGCTGCTCTTCCAGAGGACCCCAGTTTCATTCCCAGCACCCACACCGTAGCCCCCAGCCATCTGTAACTCCAATCTTGGAGATCCAATGCCCTCTTCTGGCCTCCATGGGCATTGCATGCACATGGTGCACAAACAGCGCAGGCAAAATGCTCATATACATAAAGTAAAAATAAATAAGTCCTTAAAATTATAGAGCCAGTACTCAAATGTACATAACAAACTTGTCCAGATGGTACCTCCTGTCAGTTCCCAGAAACCTTCATAGAGTGATTAATTTTAGTCTTACATCTTCTCTTCAGGATAAAAAGAAAAGGAGACTTTTCTTTGTCTCTTAGTGCTGAAACGTTTCCTTGATTGCAGCGTATGTCTTGGTTAGTATGAGCAAAAACAGTGTTTTGCTATGATACCAGCTAGATGCACAATAAATTCAGTAACCGTAAGCAAAAAGAGAAAAAGTACGTTCAGTTCAGTTGGTAGTCTCTGTAGGCTAATAGACATGGCATTTTTCCAGAGAGTGAAGTTTTTAAACTAATTTCACGGTGCTATTGATTCAGGCCTGCACTATTGCTACACCACCAAGCAAGTGAGAAATAAAGAACGGATCGCTGCATGGACCTGGGTAAGGCCTGCAGATTACAAGTGGAAAGAGTGCTGCAGTTGGTTTTAGGTCCCTGGAACAGGTTCTGGAACATGGGCTATGCAGAGCATAGTCAACAGAGCTGCAAAAGTAAGAGAACCCCATGTCCTCAAAGACAGACTAAGGCATCTAACAACCAGTAGCATCAGAAGCCTTTAACAGTCAATGGTGAAAAGGACACCTCAGGGTGTGGACCAGAAGGTAGATAGATGCTCTGTTTCCGCAGCCTCTACCTGGGTCAAGGGTAATGTTTTTCCTCAGGGAAAACTCTTGAATTGTTCCTGCTCTGAATCACACCTTGCTGCTAACTATTCTAGAACAAAAGAACTTTTTTTTCAAATGAGAAAAAAACAAAAGGAAAGCACAAAGCCTTCTCTAATCTTGGTGTTCAGAATGAAGGCTCTGATTCTCATCTCTGGCTTGTCTAAGGTCAAGCCTCCTTCATTAGTAAGTTTATCATCTTCCTCAGTTTCTTGTATTTTCTACCTAGAAACACTACATCAAGAGTTATCTTTAGCATTGCACACAGAATTCTCAACAGTTGCATGAAGGAAACAGAGCCCTGTAGGAGTAGGATGAGAGTCCAGGTTTGAGATGTCTCTTGGAAAGCAGTTTCTTCACTGCTTTGTCCAAATTTGTCACTCCCTGCTGTCCACCCTTCTCTTCTCCAGGTCACAGTGTGTGATGGTGAGCAGTGTAACAATTATTGAAATTATTCTATTATTAATAAAAACTTGGTAGTCAGATAGTAGAATAGGAACCTGGTAGATCCAAAAAGCAATGCAGCAAAGCCCAGCTGACACTCCTCTCTGCTTTTCCAAGACCTAAAAAGGCCTGAGAAACTCCTAAGCCCAGCCTCCTTCTTCCCTGAGTGTAGACTCGGTCCTCTGAATCAAGGTTTAGTTTATTGACAGTTTCAGGGGACAGAGAGAATGTATCTCCTGCAACAGAGCAGCTTCCAGAAAATGAGCCAATTTTGAAAGTGCCTATCTGCCTCTTAGCTGTAGGAGATTCATAACTTAACACTCCCACCCCATCCCAGCCACACATTCATGCAGATGGTGAGTCATAGTGGCTGATGGCCTATGTACATGATCCTTAATCATCCAGTTATTGACACATCCCACCTGCCCATGGTAGGTATGCTTCAGAAGACACACTTCTTTTCCCTTCTGAATCAGGACCCAGCCGAATGGCAGGTGGAGGAATCATAACCGCTCTACTGATACAAGCTAGGTGGCATGCAGGAGCAGCCTACCTGGCTTGGCAACACACTCTCCACTATCTTTTCCCACTTCCAAATTTAGATGTGATCAGGAATACCTAGAATAACTCCATGTAAGCAGGGACTGAATAGAAAGGATTAAGTTAGCTGAGCATCCATCACTCTGTGCTTAGTGGCTACAAACACAAGGTGACCAGCTGCCTCAAGTTCCTCCGACCTTGACTTCCCTACCATGACAGACTACAACTCTGAACTGAGAGCCAAAATAAAGCCTTCCTTCTGTAAGTCATCTTTGTTGGGTATTGTATCACAATAATGAGATAAGTAACTGATACGGAAAATTGGTTTCAGGAGTGGGGTTGTTACTTTCACAAACCTAGACCACGGAACTCTTAGGCTCTGGAACTGGTTCACAGGAAGCATGTTTGAGAGTTTGGAAGTGTGAGCTAGAAAAAGTCCCTGCTTACTGTAAGAAGACCTTAATGGACCATTCTGTGGAAGGGAGGGGTGCTTGGAGAAACATGAAAAGTGGAGACCTATCTCTTAAGGTTCCCAAGGCCTTTGCAGAGGCCTGGGCTGGAGGTCATTCTAGTTACTTTCTGCCAGTGTCCTGAGAACCTCTCTGAAGCTAAACTCAAAAGTAATGAACTAATTTCTTAAGCAAAGAAAATTTTAAGACGGTATAGGAATTAGGCTATGGTGCTTTGGTTGCTCACTACTCCTATCCAGATCTACACTGAGCTCAAGGGGACATGAAAAAATGTGAAGGTTAGCAATGAAAATGTGTGATGAGTTTAAAATTGTGGACAAAGAAAGTTCAGATGACAATGCATCTATAACTGTTAAAAGGAAACCCTAGTCTTCATTGAGATAATAGGAAAAGTGCCCTGAAGGCAAGACCCATCCTATCCAAAGGACTCCAATTTGTGACAATGCAAATTCATCTGAAAGGAAGAAGCCTGAACAACAACAAAAATTTCACAGAGGGAGTTCCCGGCTCTGGGAAGCTGTTGTTCCAGATTTAGCCACAAAGTCAGACAAAGAGTGTCACAGCTGGGGTCTAAGGGTACCAGGTTCCATCAGGAGCTGGCAATGGAGCTAGGTAGTATCATTCATGTGGTGCTGGTTTCGCAGCTATGAAAGAGGTAAGACTGTGTGGATCATGAAGTCTTGTCTCACAGTTCCAAAGAATTGCTGAGGCCAGGCAATGCATGGAAAAGTCAGAGCATCTAAAAGGAGGCTATGGAAGAAGGCCACTGTCTGAAGCTATGAAGGTGAAGCTTAAGTTGCAATGGAGACCCCAGGATGCTGGAGGCACTAGAACATGGGATATCCAATAAGAAAAGCTGCATGCAGAGAGTAGGGTTGGCTCAAGAGAGAGGCTGTAGTGATAGAGGCCGAAGAACTCAGGGGTGGGGCTAACTAGACCCTTCAGAGCCCAGATAATCCATCATGAGCCCCAGATGCCTGGCTGAAGGAGTTAGTGTTGACTGTTCTAGGGTTTAATCTCTATTTAGCCTGACCAATCCTTGGTATGTACCCATTCTTCCCTTTTGGAATGGATATATATTCTTGCCTTTGTATTTGGAAGTGTATGATAAGGTTTTAGTTTGACAGGAGATCACAGTTAAGAGATTGTCTTGAGTCTCAGAGATTTGAATTATGGACTTCTGAATAGTTTTGAAACTATTAAAGACTAAGGGGACTTTTGAAGGTAAACTGGCTGCCATTTTGCATTATGAGAGGGGCCTTGGAGGCCAAGGGGTAGAAGGTCATGGCTTAAAAGTGATGTGTTTTGGGGTCATGTTGAAAAAGAGTGGCAGTGTGATGATCAATATTGATTGTCAACTTGTCCAGATGTAGAATCACCTACGAACCAGTCCCTGGGCTTGCCTCAGAGGATTGGCTGGATTAGGTTAGACTTTAGACACTTCTGTCAGGGATTGTCTGTACTAAGTTAAGTGAAATGAGAAGACTCACCTTAAATGTGGACAGCACCATCTACAGGCTGGGGCCATCGGATGAATAACAGGAGTAAGCTGACCAAAGCCCTTGAATTTGTGACTCTGCTTCCTGACTGTGGATACCATGGGACCGGCTGTCAGAGCTGGTGCTTGCATGATTTCCCTACCGAAATGGACTGTAATCTGAAACTGTGGGCCAAAACAAAACCTTCCTTCCTCAATTTGCTTTGTCGGGTATTTTATCACAACAAGACAAGAAACATTGGGCATACGGAAAGGCAAGAAAATAGGACCCATAAGGAGCTGTAGCTGTTGATGGAAACCTACACAGAAGTAGCCGACATGGCAAAATTACTACACAAACACATCAAAACACTGTGGGTGTGCTCTGAATGCTTAAAACATAGAGAAATGACTGGGTGTAGTAAATGTAGACAGAAATGAAATGTCCAGAAGTAGAAATTTTAATATCTGGGATGAAAAATACACTGAATGGTTAGACTCTGAAAAACATTAGTGAACTTGATTGACCCAGCACAGGACATTATCCAAGATAAAGAAAAGAAACTCAAAACTAGAAAAAAAATGATAAATTCTAGGAAAATTTAAAACAACCTAATATACATGTAGTTGGTCTAAATGTGATCCTGAGACAGTGAGAATATCTGAAAAGAAGCTGGACAGATGGCTGAGTAGGTTAGGAGCCCTGACTGTTCTTACAGAGGATTCGGGTTAGGTTCTCAACACCCACATGCTGGCTCATAGCTGTCCGTAACTCCAGTTCTATGGTATCTAATACCTTCTATTTGTCTCTGTGAGTACCAGGAATGCACGTGTGTGTGTGTGTGTGAGTGTGTGTGTGTGTGTGTGTGTGTGTGTGTGTGTGTGTATACAGACAGAACACAGACATAAAAATAAGAAAAGAATACTTGAAAAAAAGTATTCTTTTGCAAACAGCAGGGGCCAAATCACATGTGAACCCCAAGCTCAAGGGACACTGATTAAACTACACTAATTCTTACTGTAAATCCATATGCTGTTAGCCATGGCTAAGAAAATTACGTTAACTAACATGGCAAGGAACATAAGCTATACAAGGAAATCAAGACAGAAATGGCATGTTCCATCAGAAATGAGGGAAGTTGGAAAACAATAGAGAGAACATGAGAAGGAAAAAAAAAACCCAGTATCTCAAAGCTCCAACTCCACCATGTATCTTGCTATTACAAGGCTGGAATAAAATCTTTTTTTCAGATGCAGAAGCTGGGAAAAAATGGTCACCAGTAAGCCTGTGCTGTAAGCAAGTATGAAATATGCTCTTTATGTAGAAAGGGAAGAATGCAGGCTGGAAAGCTGGAAATATCAACTATGTGGCTAAACAGAAGGGTTTTGTTACATTTTAATCTTAGGAGATGATTGACAGTCCAAAGACAAAGTGATATGCTATGGAGTTAATAGTGCATGTGACAATAAAATGTATGACACCAAAAAGCCTGAGAAATGAGGGATCGAAGCCTTCTGTAGTTTTCACACTTTAAATTAAATATTATAACATCCCTTGAAGTTAGAGGAGGATGAGATGAATCATCAAAGAATCATCATAAAATAAGCCATAGCTAATAAACCAACAGTGGAGATATGATGGAATTTTAATTAAAGATAACCTGCTATTATCATTGCATGTGTGTGCATGTAAGTGTATTGGAAATGGGGGAGAAGGGGTGTGTGCTACAGCGTTAGTGTGCTCAGAGGATAACTGTGTGAGGTCAGTTCTGTCTCTCCATCTTTGTGTGGGTGCCAGGGACTGAATTTAGGCCTCTACGCCTACACAGGAAGCACCTTTAGCCGTCCTCTGTGGTCCTATGATAGGACCATTTAAAAATGTTCAACTGATCCAAAGGAACACAGAAACAAGGGACAAAGAGCAGGTTATGAATAAAAGCAGGTTGCAAGACAATAGACTTGAATACACACATATCACTAATCATGTCACGTATACAAATAGTTTACTTGAAAGACAAAGAGTTTTCAGATGGTACATTTCAAAACTCAACTATACCGTGTTTCAAAAAGTGCACTGAAATCTTTTAACCCTTAATACCCTGGCAGCGTCTGAGCTTACCCTTTTCTTACGTTCCCTCATCTAAAACACTTGTTTCTCCATCTAACAAGCCTATGTTGCTGGAAGTTGTGCTGTGATAGTCTGCTATAGTTTAAAGACTCTCCTGTGCCGATTTCTCAGTAATGATGCATCCATCTGATATACATTTTAGGTAGCATTTTTGACTAATTTGTTTCTGTCTTCCCTGACCCCTTTTCCATCCCAGCTGTTATTCAATACATCATGAGAGCTGGGTAAAGGTTCAGGGGATCAGACCATTGTAGTGTGGGGGATTTACACTTTTTTGAGCCTCTCAGATTTTTTTCATCTTCAACTGCCTGGATTCCCAAGCTAAGGCCATTCTGAATGGAATCTGCCTTTACTTAGAGCTGAGGAAACCTATCAGTCACTCAGCATTAAGGTTGCTTTGCTGTTCAACTCTCTGTGATCACAAACCCCACTTCTAATAACTTAAAGCATGTTTCCAGCTAGTGCCCCAGCTCTAATAAGCCTTGAACAATAGTAGACTGTTGCCCATTGGCTTTCTTGGTTATGCACAATTTTATGGAAACCTGAAGTTCCCCCTGAGAAACCCCTCAGCTGCCAGCCAACAGCCATTGTGTCATAAGCAAAACAAAACAACACAAACATATTTTTACCTTCCACATGCAACACGTCTACTACCAAATGTGTGTTTTGCTTATGTTACCTACAATTTGCTTACAATACTTACAGTTCATACAGTTCTAGCTACTTGGCATCAGCACAGATCCAACAGGCTCAGGAATCAATCCCACAATGCTGTTCGTGCTTCCTTTAGATCTCGGTTGCAAATTCACATTGTTCCCAGTGCTTCTGGCTCAACCAACTATAAACCAGAAGTTCACACAACTCATCCTTATGTTTGATAATTTGGTAGAACAGTTAACAGAACAGAAGCCAACACTTGAACTACATTACCAGTTTGTTGTAAAATGACACAACCTAGGAGCGGTTAGAAGCAAGAGGTGCCCTGGGTAAGATGTAGGAAGAGGGGCAGGATTTGGCACTTCCTGTACTCTCCAGGTACACCCTCATCCTCATGACCAAGTTGGTATTTCCTGAACCTCTTGACTTAGAGAGATCATATGAAGACTGCATTTTGCAGGCACAAAGAATCCCTAACTAAATCTTCAGCTTCTCTCCTGTCCCTGGAATAAGGTGGTGATGGAAGATCCAATCTTTAAATCATAGCTTAGACTACCTGGGAGCCAGCCCCTCTGTAGGAGACCACTAAGAGTCACCTCATCAGAACAACATCCTGTCACCCAGGAAATCCCAAGGACTTTAGAGTCAGAAACATTCATTCAAAAAGCCTCCGACCTCTCTCATTTCCACTTTAGAAAACAGTTGTTAGGCGGGTCCAAAATCCAAATGAATAATGGCAAGACAGAAGCCACTCACTCCTGTGTGTTGAAAAAAACCCACTCATAGCCAGGTGGTGGTGGTGCACACCTTTAATTCCAGCACTTGGGAGGCAGAGGCAGGTGGATCTCCACGAGTTCGAGGCCAGCCATGTCTACAGTTAGTTCCAGGACATCTAGGGCTGTTACACAGAGAAACCCTATCTTGAAAAACCGAAAAGGAAAAAAGAAAGAAAATGAACCACTCACTAGTATTTTGTTAATGACCCAATATTAGAACAAAGGATCCTTTATCACTTAAAGAAGATGCTTTAAGTTGACCTTTGACCTACAAACACACACACACACACACACACACACACAGAGAGAGAGAGAGAGAGAGAGAGAGAGAGAGAGAGAGAGAGAGAGACAGACAGACAGACAGACAGACAGACAGACAGAGGGAGATTTAGGAAATTACAAGAGGTTTCAAAGCTGTATGCTAGAAAAAAGATAATAAAGATAGGATATTATACAGGTGTGTGTGTGTGTGTGTGTGTGTGTGTGTGTGTGTGTGTATTAGATTGCAGTTTGTGTTAGACAAACCCTGGACTAGACAACAACTCCCACACTCACCTGTATTACCAGTTGTAGAAAAAGCAATGTGTCAGGATTAGTTCGCCCAGGTCACCACAACATCTGTCACACATTGCCTGAGTGTAAAATTCTGTCTACCTGCTGGTGAGATCCTCCTCCATATAACTGGCTACTACAACCATGGTTTCCTAAGCTCAATCAGCTCTTCTCAGACTGCTGCCAGGAGCATTCTCAAGAACACAGGAGTGTTCCTGCTACCAGCACAGTAGCCTATGGGCTTGCTGGACACCAGTGGGCATTTACCGAACCGACGCATACTTCTGTCTTGCCTCTGTTCTTCAAGGTTTCAACTTAGTATTAAGCACCTATTTCCCAAGACAGAAATAAGAAAGGTCAAAGGCAGAGTGTAAGCCAGAATTGTTCTGCCTATGACCTTTTGATGCCTTTCTAACAATGTCAAACAGGCACCCACACTCTGTCTCTGTGTGTTGCAAGACAAGAATGTCAACCAAAGAGGGTTCTTACTTATGATTGATGGGGCAAAGTTTATTTGAAGTTCATGTGTCAGGCAGCCAATGATAATGTAAAAAGTCAGCTTTGGAAAACAATTGCAGACCAAAATTATGGCTCTCATCTCACTATGACCTTGGTACAGAAAGTACTACAGAGAATTAAGAGTCCTGTCCAACCTGTATAGATATCGACACTATCACTTACTCTACTGTGTGCTTATATGGCTCCTGGGGAGTTTTCTCTAGTCTGACATGGGGAGTGGTGTATATAAAATGAGGTTACTTTAAAAGCCTATCTTCACCTCTATCCATCACCACAATAAGATAAACAAAGAAAAAAATGAATTAGAGTCAATATTTTAGTAAAGTAAGCAATTCAAGTGCTTGAATACCAAAAGCCAGTTTCAAATGCATGAAACAGAAACTGATATGCCTGAAGTCAAAGCAGAAAACTCTACAAACTAGTTTATTTTCTTATCTCTTCCTGAGAACTAGAAGGACAAGCTAGATAGTCAGCAAGACCACAGGAGAGTTCAGCCTCACTGACATAATGTAAGGTACTCTGACTATGGAATGCACATTCTCTTCCAAAGCATATGGAACATCCCCTAATGTAGACCATTTGGTAGGCCCTGAAACAAGTCCCCAAATATCAAAGCACAGAAATTGTATAAAGGGCATGTTCTGACCTCAACAGAACTACAAACCAATGAGAAGAAAGAAATCCGGGAAAATCCCATTAAATTTGAAAATTTAAAAACACACTTTCATATAACCTGTAGGTCAAGGGAGAAACCAAATGGGGAAGTTAGAGAATATATTAAGTGAGAACAGTCTATGTAAAAACTCGTGGAATGCAGTAAAACAGTCTTAAAAGGCTCATTATATAGTTGCATAACTATGCCAGGAAATACAAAACCTCCCAAACCAATAACCCAAGTTTCCACATTAAAAGGATAAAAGATGATTAATATAAACTGAAAGCAAGTAAGGAGGGGAAGAAATAAAAGCTAGGAGGAGAACTTAATTCAACAAAAAGCAGAAAACTACAGAAAAACATCAATGAAACCACAATTGATTTATTGGTGTTTTGAAAAAAAAAACCCCTAAATTCAGAAAACTTCAGCTAGACTGATAAATAAAAAAGGAGGAAAGAACAAATTTCCAAAATTGTGAATCAAAAAAGAGAATGTCATCATTAATCTTATAGAAAGGACAAGAGAGCATTATGAATTACTTTATACCAATTAACTAAACAACTTGAATGAACAGGCAAATTCTCATAAAGACTCTCACAATATATGATAGTATAATATAAAATAAAGGACAAGATCTAAGTAATTGCCTCAAAAGTTGTAGAAAAACCCACAAAATATCATTCTCATTTGACCAAAAATAATCCTCTCTCAATAAATTAGGAATAGGATGGATCCTGAACAATTGTCTAAAGACCATTTGTTTAAAGCCCAAAGCTGACATGCTTCCGGGTGGAAAAAGTAGATGCCTACCTTCTAAAATCAAGAGCAGGGAAAGCCCGTCTAGCTGGTTTTTAAATTTAGGATTTGGGGCTATAGGAGATGCTCACTGGGTAAAATCACTTACTTGCTCTACAAACATGAGGACTCCAGTTTGACTCCCCAACACCCACGTAAAAAGCTGATCATGGCTGCACATGCCTGTAAACACAGCATCTGGGGAGATAGAGATTACATGGCAGGCTGTCAGTTGGTGAGAAATCCTGTCTTAACACAGTAAGATGGAGAAGGACAGAGGAAGACAACTGACCTTCTCCTCTGCCTGCGCATGTGCATGCAAGCATTGACATCTGTACACTCATGTGCATGTAGTAGACACACACACACACACACACACACACACACACACACATACATACACACACACACACATTCACACAGACACACAGACACAATACACACACAGAGAAACACACACACACACACACACACACACACAGTACACACACACACACACAGACACACATATACAACACACACACACACACACACCAAATTTTAGTCAGCAGAGTGGGAAAAACCCAAACAATATCAACAAAAGGTAAGTTCATCTAGATTGTTAGATGCAGAGAATGGAACATGCCTCAGCAATCAAAAGAGAAAAACACCCTGTGGGAAGACTTTTCTTTCCTGCTTTCCAATTTCCAAATAACTGACATGGAGACTTAATAGTAATTATAAATGTTCGGCCAATAGCTCAGGCTTGTTACTAGCTAGCTCGTACATTATCAATTAACCCATATTTTTATCTATGCTTTGCCACGTGACTTGGTACCTTTCTCAGTACAGCATGCCCATCTTGCTTCTCTCTGCATCAGCTTGCTACTCTTCAGACTTCACCCTTCTTCCCAGCATTCTCTGTCTGGCTTTCCCCTAACTTTATCCTGTTCAGCTATTGGCCAGTCAGCTTCTTTATTAAACCAATCAGAGTCACAAATATTCACAGTGTACAAAGGGATTATTCCACAGCAACACCTGATACAATCACCTCAAAAACAATAAAGTACAGTGAAAGAAACCAGACACAAATGGCCATATTTTAAACAATTGACTGATTTATGTCAAGTGTCCAGAAAAGATGAGTGTGTATACTATAGAAAGTAGCCCAGCCATCCCCGTGGTTGGGGAACATTAGTTAAACCAGGAGGGGCTCTCCAGCTAATGGGTATATTCTCAAAGTGAGCTGGGCTGATAGCTGCACAGCTCCACACATTCATTAAAAACCATTGGGGGAAAAAAAAACACGAGCAGTGGATCCATTTAAAGCTCTGAAGCTATTTAACAATATGAAAATAGGAAATGCAGAAACCTAAAATTTAATTAGAACCCATTTCCTGCCACTTTGTTAGTAATCATCGGTGTTGCCAAAGGTGTTGAGTTGGAATGACCACGTGACCGTGGTGGGCAGCTGGCCTTGAAGGATGGTCTTCTGTACCTAATGATATTTAAAGAAATGAATGTTCAGTAAAGACTGTTGTTTACAGCAATTCACTCTTTTCTACACTTTCTCCAGTACATGGCATTTCACCTTTCAGAGGTGTCTGGACTCAGCACAAGCAGTCATTAGCCAGCTCCGAGCCCCCTCTCCTACACAGGAAGCAGGCAGAGGGTGAAGAACAGCAGACAGGTGCCCTCCAAATGAATCTGGTTCTTCTAGCCAATCTCTTGTGCCAAGGCTGGAAAGTAGCAGGAAGATGAACCAGACAGAAATCGGTAAACAAAAAAGGAAAAGGGAAACTACCAAACAACCTTTGACTTTTACACACTGGCAACTGAAACTCGATTCGTGCATGACTGAAGGAGGGACTGCTGGGCAGGGGGTACTGGAGAAGGATGTGGCCTTGGAAGAGAGCAGGTTTTCCTTTTTTCTGTCAGATATCACTATTTATTTTGAAGCTCTGGTAATTTCAAGGTGACCTTAGTATTGAGAGACGCACTAGGCCGATGGAACCAGAGTCGTAGAGTTCTGCAGTATTAAGGTGGAAACGTGCATTGTGTTATATTCAGATTAAAAGCTTCTGTTCAACAGCAGAGATGTGAGAAAAACTCAACTAGGAACCGTCAAGAGCAATGTCAGCAAATGGTTTGTGTGGATAGGCAGATTTTTAAATGGCTTAGGCTCTACCGGCCAAGTACATTCCTGTGTCCAATACAGCTATTGATTCCTCTTGCTTTCCCACCTTCCTTTCAAAATGCAACTCGTAAAGCTAGAGAAGCTCTCAGCTACTTTAGAATGCGCTCCGGGCTGTACAAGAACAATCCAATGAGCAGGGTCTGCATTGAAAAGCCCTGCTAGGTAGTGTTGGAGAATACAATTTAAACCAGTGTGAATAATAGAGGGTTAGTAATTAGAGTATAAAACAATCAACAAGTCAGTAAGAAGACAGGCAACACAACAGGATGATGATCACATGACATGAATAAGAAATGAACTAGGTCAGGAGGCAGAGGCAGGCAGATCTCTGTGAGTTCGAGGCCAGCCTGGTCTCCAGAGCGAGTGCCAGGATAGACTCCAAAGCTACACAAAGAAATCCTGTCTCGAACCCCTCCAAAAAAAGAAATGAACTAGGTAATAAACAGGCTCTTTCAGGGGAGGGAGGAAAATACAAGTAAACTATGAACAGTATAATGCTGCACGCCCTTCTGCTTGAAAAAAAAAAAAAACAGCTTGGCTTTAAAAAATGTTTCAAAGGAGGTGGAGCAAGTTTAGTTCCTCTGCTGCCCATATATTTATTAAGTTCTTCAGGTCAAGAGTCCAAACTTGTGATCTTGAAGAAGAAAAGGTAAGAGAATGACCATCTTGTCAGTATACAGATGGTTTTCTTATATAAAAATACTGTGTTGACTAGAAAAAGAAAATGACTAACTAGGCTCCATTAAAGTGAAAATGTTTCTCCATCAAAAGATAAAAACAAAGAATCCTGTCACAAGCCCAAAGTAAATATGTGCAGGTACGAAGCCACCCAAAGACTAATAAACCAGAATATAAGGAGTTCTTACAACAGGAAATAAGACAAGCCTAATAGAAAGAGGGCAGAGGGTAACAGACCCTATTCACAGACGAGGAGATGAAATAACCAATCATCATCATCATAATAATATGAAATGGTTAACACCTTCATTATTAATCCCAGGAATATTAGAAATTTAGGCCATAGCAATATAACATTTTGTTTCCAATAGTCTGATATACTAATTTGCTTTCTGTTTCTGTGATAAACACCATGACCAAAAGGAACTTTGGGATGAAAGGATTTATTCCATCTACACTCTAGGCCATATAGTCTATCACCATGGAAAATCAGGCAGGAATTCAAAGCAGAAACAAGGAGAAGCCATGGAGGAAGGGGCTTACTGCATTTTTCACTGGATTGCTTCTAGGCCTATTCTCTGCTGGCTTTCATCTACAGCACAGGCCCATCTGCATAGGCATAGGGCACACTGCTGCCCACAGTGGGCTGTGCCCTCCTATATCAAGACAGTGCACCTCAGACATGCCAAGGGACCAAGAGAATTGAGGTCATCTCTCAGCTGAGGTTCTCTCTGTGTAGATGACTTTAAGTTGTACCAAGCTGACAATAAAAACTGAGCAGCATATCCAGCAGATGTTAGAAGAATATGAAACACTCAAAATGCTCACAGTTGTGGTAAGGAACTCAGAATGCTGGTGAGGAGACTAACTGGTAAAATGTCTTGAAAAAAATAACTACAACAAAGACCCCCAAATTTCATTCTTTGGTATTGGCCACAGAAACATTTAGAGATAACACTTTAGTTTTCCTGTCAGTCTGACACAAAGACTAACACGGAGGAAAGACTTCGGTGGCTCACGGTTTCACAGGGTCAGTTCAGCCTGTTAATCACTTGGTCCCACATACTTAATACATAGTGGAGGCTGGAGCATGTGAGAGAGCTGCTGAGGACATGGCTGGCCAGGAAGCAAAGAGCAAGTGAAGCAAAGAATAGGTGACTAAGGCCCCCGATGACGTACTTCCTCCAGCTAGGCCCCGATTCCTGAAGTTTCCACAACCGTATATGCCCCCAATAGCACCACCAGCTAGGGACTAATTGTTCAAAACCTGAGCATCTGTGGGGTTATTTCATATTCTAATCCATTACACACTCATGCACATCTCAGTGAAAAATTCAATGATTTTAACCTCAATGTCTACAATAGCAAACACTTAAAACTACTGAAATAGCTCCTTGGTCATAAAAGATATAGTATGTTACTGCACTGGAACACTGTAAAGCAGCAAAGTAACTCAGTGAACCAGTTACACTCCGTCGTAGGGACAGGTCCTCACTGTATTAAGGACAGAACAGAGTCAATAGGATATCATTGTAAGGCAGGACTGTCTTTCTTAGGGTTTCCATTGCTGCAACAAAGCACCATGACCAAAAAGCAAGTTGGGGAGGGATGGAGGGAAGGAATATGAATCTTGGGGTCCTAAGCCCTCCAGCATGGGTGCTATCTTGGCTGCTGGAGACAATTTTCTCTGGAGGTTCCGTGTACAAACAGCTCAAGTACATGCCCACTGTTTACTTTTACACACTCTGGACACAGACCCCTTTTGTCTTTTGGAAGAGCAGCAAAAGTCCTTTTAGTGCCACAGAATGACAAAAGATCCACTGGCTTCCTTTCAAAAATGCTAATTTCCCAACTTCCTAGTTTCAGTTCAAGGCCCCTTTTTTTGTGCCTTTAAGAATAAAGTTCCACCACTGAAGTCTCACACTAACTGGTGTGAACGAATAACAGTTCCAGGAAAGGAGCGATGGAGGTAGCATTGCATGTCACACAGCTACCCTGCCCAACAGAGGAACCATCTGTTCACAGGTGGCAGCCTTGGCTAGGACCACACTTGAGGCCCCAAGACCAAGACCAAGCCTAATTTCTTCTTTGATTCAGAGGAAATGTGACCCTTTCTTGTTCTTCTCTTGATATGAAAGCAGAATTAGCAGCATCATATTTCCAGTTATGCAGAAAGTAGAGTTTGGACAGATGAATTCCAGATAATGGATATGATGGTACATTTGGATTTGAGGACCAGCCAGGCGCCCGGTGTGCAGATCCCATGTACTTGGCTGCTTACTCTTTGAAGGACATTTCTGAAGCATTTAAGATGACAGCCACCGATAGGCAGCCTTGCAGGCCACGTGAGATGACTGGCTGGGACTCAGGAAGCCTGCCTCTCCTGGGGACACACAGAGCTGGCAGTGTAAACTGAATGATTTAGGCTATAGACTAGCCATAGACCAGCTACAAACCCATGGGTTAGTCGTAACTCTAAGAGGCACAATTTCTTTATCTCTAAAACATGGTGAATGATGCACCTTAGACTCCTCTATGTTAAAGGAGATGTATATACACCTGTGCATACATATGTACGTATTACGTATGCATGTATCTGCATACAGATGTCCCTTGCTGTCCATAGTGGATTGGTACCAGATGGCTCCTGATACTAGAAATCCACAGATTCTCAGGTCCTCTCTACAACACAGAGCGATGTTTGTGTTTAGCCTTCCTTGTACATCTGCCTGGATAATCACTTCCAGATGATGTACAATACCTGCTGGGATGTAAATGCTATGGGAATCCCTGCCACACTGTATTGTTCTGGGCCGATAATGACAAGGACGTGCGTGTTCAGTACAGATGAAATGGTTTTCCTCCAGTGGTTTTTGTCTGGGTTGGATGAATTTGAGGATGCAGATGGTACATCGAACATAGTGTGATGGGAACATGCATCAAACAGTTTCTGAAGTTACATTAAAAAACAACAACAACAACAAAAGGTTTTCTTGGAATCCTCAGAAAGTACTCCGGCCAGCTCAGTGTCCCCATGACAGAGCATTTTATACTTCACAAAGTCACAGTAGGAGCTGGAGAGTTCAGGGCAGGGTTCCTGGGACAAATCCCAGCAGAAAGTCATCTGTCAGCAGTGACCAGAGAGCTCCTCCTCCCAGGAGCTCCCAGCTGGCAAAGCAACCACCTGGCCCTCTCTGGGCCTTCTAAGCTCTTGCTTGCATTTTTCACTGGGGTAGCCTGAATGATACACCAGAGCCCCATTACAAGGAAACCTGGGAAATGTAGTTGGGGCTTTCCAATGACTAGGCAACAGGGGCAGGCCGTACAACATCCTCCACAGTGAGCAGCAGATCTTTGCTAGGCCCCACAGGGATAATCCAGCTGTCAGGGCCTCGGCCTGGGGTGAGGAGGGGTGGGTACTGGCTATGAATGAGGACAGAGCAGCAGGAGATGCACACAGAAAGCAGGCAGGCCTTAGGAGTCCCTTGGCAGTTGTAGATAGGGACTGGGGGGTGGGGGTGGGGGTGCTGGCACACAGACAGAGCCCTGTAAACTGCTGTCAGGGCCTCCTGGGGTCATTAACAGATAGTCTTTCTCTCCTTGTCAGTCTGTTCATTCATGCCTGGCCCAGCTCTCAATCTGGACCCCAAGCTGAGTTTGGGTCCCCCAAACTCTAGTGCAGTAAACAACCTGGTCCAGCCTCGTTGGACCAGACTCCTGGATCAGATCATAATTAATTCATGTTACGATGAACAGAAAGAGTCAGGGGCTTCATCAATCTCTCCTAGTGGTGTGCTCAGGCTCCTTGGGAGCTTTCTGATAGTGAGTTTTCAGACTTCAGAGAGTAAGCAAGTTGCCTTCCTGCAGGAATGCTAGCCAGATGGCCTCTAAGACCCTTCCTAGCACAGCAAATCGAGGCCCTGCTGTGAGACTTCAAGTCTTAGGCTCCCAGAAAGACTCTCTGAGGGAGGGAAGGAGTCACTGCGGTAGCAGATAGAAAGATGGGAGCCAGGGTAAGGGCATCACACATTCATTACTGGGCCCTGAGGATGAGGCTTAGGTATGGGAACAAGGGACCTTCATAGAGGGGAAGCAATGCTCCCATACCTCTTAGATGACTAGAGCATCGTTGCACACACTGTTAATGTTCTGAAGCAGCTAATGTTTTTCCAGAGTCACCTGGCTTAGGTGCTGATGGGAGTTGGGGGACATGCCCAGTTTTACACAGGAACTGATTTTGAACTAGATACTTTGAAAATTATGAACCAGGCTTTAGAGACTGGTAGTTTGAATGTAATTGGCCCCCCATAAGCTCATAGGGAGTGGCACTATTAGGAGGTGTGGCTTTGTTGGAGTGGTATGGCCTTTTTGGAAGAAGTATGCCATTCTGGGGGTGAGTTTTGAAGTCTCCTTTGCTCAAGCTTAGCTCAGTATGACACTCAGCTCACTTCCTGTTACCTGTGGATCAAGATGTAGGACTCTCAGTTCCTTCTCCAGCACCGTGTCTGCCTCCATGATGCCTGCATGCTGCCATGTCCCACCATGATGATAATGGACTGAACCTCTGAGCTGTAAGCCACCCAAATGAAACGTTTCCTTTCTAAGTGCTTCTGTGGTCATGATGTCTGTTCGCAGCAACAGAAACCCTAAGACACACACAAAAACTGGTTGAGACCTTGAAAGCAAACAAACTACAGAAAAAAAAACTTATATGTTGAACAGATAAGATTATGGTAAGGTTGTTTTTTGTTTTTTCCCCCACCTTTATTTAGATTTCTGCTAATATGTGTTGTAGTTTCTTGTCATAATCCCATATGTCAACATCCCGTGGTTCCCTTGTCCACACATTCAACCAACTTTGGATAGGAAAATAAATTCATTGAGACAACGTATCTGTACTAAACAGTGTGTGAGTGTTGGGTGTGGGGCTCACGGCACTTCTGCCCTCTCAGTGTCCATTGTGTTGTGACTATATTGTTGGTTGTATTGTTCTATAAATGCTAAGGGAGAAAGTCAAAATGGATCAGTATTGGTTCTGGGCACTTTGAAATGGAGTTGGGAGGCCATTGTTAAATCAGGTTTCAGCAGGACTATGGGGAAATGCTGGACCACAGGTATACCCTCTCAGGCCCATGCAGCCAAAGCAGTTTCCCAAATCCTTACTTGTTGACCTTCACAGATCTTCTGCACAAGGGACCCTTTCCCCAAGCTACCCAGAGGCAGAGAGCAAATCCATTTTAACTCTGCCAGCACCAGTCATGCCTCCTGACCTACAAGAGATGCTATTTCCCACTCTTCTCCATTCAAAACTGTAACTGCAACAGCCATCTCACAAGAACTCGGTGCTTGAATCTGTGTCTCCCAAGTTTGCAATTCCAATTGGCCTCAGCTAAATCTAAATTTCTTTGTCCTCAACTAAGCTGATTTAAAATTCTCCACGTTCATTTGTGTGTGTGTGTGAGTGTGTGTGTGTGTGTGTGTGTGTGTGTGTGTGTGTGTGACACTGGGGTTGTCTGGACATCATAAGCAATCCACAGATAATTTCAAGCAGTCAACAAGCACAATAATGACAACATGCTTGTCATTTCTTTCTAAGACAGAGCCAAGAGGTCAGGGGAAAAGGGTTAAATCCAAAGAGTGTCAGAGAAAATGCCTTGCTGGGCCAATCCAGCTGAACAGCAGCCAGTCTTAGGTTCTCTCTCTTTCTCCCCTCCTCTCTCCCTCCCTCCCTCCATCCCATCCTTCCTTCCTCCCTCCCTCCCTCTCCCTCCTCTCTCCTTATTTTTCTTTTAGCCACTGACTACAGAACTGCCAAGTTGGACCTGAAGGCTGCCTTTCCATAATAACCCCACACTCCCCTTGGAGGGCAATCTTGAAGCTTTCCCAGCTTCCTCCTTTGCTCCATCCTCAGTGTTCCTTCATTCGCCCACATACCAGAGCTCACTCTAGCCTGTGCACACATCCAGGTCTACACTCGTGTACCTTTAAATAGTTTACATCTGGTTATTTATTTACTGTATGTGCATGCGTGGCATGCTGTGCATTTGAAGGTTAGAAGAAAACTTGCAAGAGGCCAGTTTTATCTTTCCACCACGTACGTTCTAGAGATTGAACTCTGGTCTTGTCAGGCTTAGCATCAAGTGCCTTTACCCTCGGAAACCATCTTGTCGGTGCTTAGTTTCATTTACTAAAGAATAAAGACTGAGAGCCTTGATTCCATTCTCTGCATACAGCTATTTGCAAGGCATCAATGCACTTTAGGCATTATCTAGAGATGACTGCCTACAATCACTCTTGGTCTTCATTCCCAAATTAAAGTTCCATTATTAAGATCCTTCTCAGAGATGGGTCAGTAGGTAAGAGCTCTGGTTGCTCTTCCAGAGGCTCCGGGTTTAATTCCCATAACCCGTATGCTCACAATCATCTGTAACTCCAGTTGCAGAGGATTTAACTCCACAGACACCAGGCTCGAGTGTGGTACTCATACATACACACAGTGAATCATGCCATAAACTCCTTTGTCCATATATCTTTACTTGCAAGTGTTCATTGCAAAGAAACACTGGTCTGGTTTGAGGCCTCTGGTATATAACACACTATCAATGCAGGGCTCTTACTAGGACTCTTCCTGGACATCCCGTAGGGACAGCCCTCCTGCTCTAATGACCCCAGAGCCAGCTCCTCCTCCTGTCTCAGGCATTGATGTGTGTGGAAGGTGGCAGAGAGGGCGTGTCTCCTCTGCCCATGCTATGTGCTGCACATCTTTAATCCCAGCATTTGGGAAGCAGAGCCAGTCAGATAAGATCTCTGTGAGTTTGAGGCCTGTCTGGTCTATATAGTCCCAGGCCAGCCACAGCTTCAAAGTAAGACCCTGTCTCAAACAACAACAAACAAACAAACAAACAAACAAGCAATAACAAACACCCACACACATAAAATAATTTTTTCAAAAAGAGCCTTTTTCTGTTTTGCTTTGACAGAGTAAACAATGGAGGTTTGTAAGTTGTATGCAAAGACTTCAACATTTTATATAAGGAAATTCAGCATCCTCCAATAGATGATGACAGCTCCAAGTACGACTCCAAAACCTAAGACTGTGTAGTCAGCCACACATGTGGGTTGCTTTGGTTGTCTAGCTGCTACACAGCTAGGTGAGGCAAGCTTGGTCTAGGATGTTGATATATACATAATAACTGAGGGGACAAGACTTGCTGGTGCTTTTCCTCTTCTACAGAAGCCAGATAGGCTTTCAGGATGGACAAGCTCTCGTGTGGATTTCTGAATGCAAGCAATAGACTGAATGCCCAAATTTTATTACACCTTCTCCAGAAAGCCTACCATGCTAAGGTAAATAGTGGGGTGGGAGAGAAGAAGAGATGGAGCAGCAAGGCTTTCAAAGCTGGGCAGCAAATGGGAGCTAGGTCTGGGAGTGCAGGGCAGTGAGCTCCCATGGCTTTCAAATGCAGCATCCTTGAACAGAAATTGACTGCCCTGGACTCCACTGGAAGACAGTCTTATGGAACAGACCTGAACAGTGCTGGAGAAGCAGTTGGTGATGCCTCCCCCAACTCCATCAGGAGGCTGGAGGTTCAGTCTATGGAGAAGACGAAAGTGTCAAGACCACAACACCAGACACAGCAAAGGGCCAGAGTCCGAAAAGCATAGAAATCATGGGAGTTGGAGTAAGACTATTTTCTCTCAGCTTGCAGATCAGGCAGGTCTTCACATGCTCGGCAGGATGCTGGAAGCTTCTCAGATGGCCCAAAAGGAGAGATCTGAAGGTTGATGTCAAATTCCCCCAACAAATGACCCAGCTAGGTCATCCTTCCAAGAGGCTAGAAGTCAACAACATCCAATCATTCTGCACCCCCAAAGCAGAATGCTGGGTCAGCCTTCTCGTCTCCTGCTCCCTTTCTTACCCCTTCCCTCCATCGACAAGGCCAGACCTAAGGCTGTTAGACCAGTGGTCTCTAGGCCCACACTCCTTTGATGTCTAAGCATAGCCTTCTCCGTCAAGTAAGAAGACCCTTCTATTCAACACAGAAAATGCTATCAAGTCTTCTAAGACTTGTTCTTCAGACCCATGTCATCACAGACCTCATACCCCACCTCTTCTCCCTTCATAAACAAACTCTCTTACCTTCTTGTTCCTCAGCTCACTTTATACTATTTTAACCCAACAACCCACAAGGAAAATGATGTCAACTGCTAAGAGGAAAACACTTACATCCTTTTCTTGTTGACATAACAACACCCAATGGCACTGACCACCACTGCCTTGAAATATTCTTGTTTGGATCTTCAACGTTGCTTTGCCAAAGGCCTGGAATGCCAGGGCTTGTTTTCATCCTACAGCTCAACTGGGAGGTGGAGGAGCCTTTAAGAGCTTCAGCCTACTGGGAGGAAGTTGAATCATTGGGGGCATGCCCTTAAAGGGACATTGGGATCCTGTTTCTCAACCCATCCTGGCCACCATGAAGCATGATGTTCTGTGGTGGTATATTATTTGTGATTTATTAAAGCTTGCCTGAGGGTTCAAAATGCAAAACTAGCCACAAGCCATAGAGGTCAGGCAGTGGTGACACACACCTTTAATCCCAGCAGCCATACTAGCTAACTATAGAGCTAGGTAATGGTAGTATACACCCTTAATCCCAGGACTCAGGAGACAGGCAGACAGATCTCTGTTAGTTCAAGGCCACACTGAGCTATATGAAATTGATCCAGTGTAAAAGAGAAACAGCTCACACAAAGGTGATCTCAGCACTTGAGATCACACACCTTTAATCCTGGCACTAGAGAGATGAAAACAGGAGTGATATAGTTGGCCTGAGAGGTATAAAAGGAAGAAGCATAGGGTCTCATGGAGAGATTTAGTTTCCAAACAGGGAGCGCTATTGTCTCTGAGGATTCATGGAGAGAGCATCGCTTTCTGAGGACTCGTGGAGCTAGCTCAATCACCCTTTCAGTCTGAGGTAGAGGTAAGAGCTAGTGGCTGTCTGCTTGCTTCTCTGATCTTCAGCTTGAACCCCAATATCTGCCTCTGGGTTTTATTATTCCTGTTACAAAGTTCCTCCTTCCTAGGTTCAAATGGAACTGCCCAACTAACAAATGATACCTCTAAAACCTGAGTTAAAACAAGTCTTTCTGCCTTATAAGGGGCTTGTTGGTGTTGCTGATGGTTTTGTTTGTTTGTTATGGTGCTAGGAATCAAACTTAAGGCCTAAGGCTCACACATGCTAGGAAAATACTCTACCACTAAGCTGAAAACCTTAGCCTCTTTTCTTTTCTTTCTTTCTTTCTTTCTTATTTAATTAAACTCTTACTAAGTTAGCCAAACTCATCTAGTCCTGTGTGTGTATGTGTGTGTGTGTGTGTGTGTGTGTGTGTGTGTGTGTGTGTGTGAGAGAGAGAGAGACAGAGAGAGAGAGAGAGAGAGAGAGAGAGAGGTGGGGGGTGTACATATGTGCTCAGAGGATAAATGAGATTATCGGATGTCCTGCTCTATCACTCTCCACCTAATTCCTTGATCCAGGGTTTCTCACTGAACCCCAGAGCTGGGCTGATGGCCACTATACCCCCAAAATCCTTGTCTCTGTCTGACTCAGTCCTGAGATTACAAGCAACCACACAAGCTTTTTCTGTGGGCCCTGGAGTTTAGACTCAGACCTCATGCTTGAGCAGCAATTGCTTTTACTCACTAAGCCATCTATCTCTCCAGCACCAGCTAGGCAAGCCTTGGATCTCTGTGTAGTCCAGGCAGGCCTTGAAGTTGCAGTCCTCCTGCCGAAGCCTCTGGAATAGCTGCAATTTTACGTCTGCACCATCATGTGTCCTTTTACTAGTTACCATGGCATTTTGTCATAGCTAACCCAGCTCTTTTACACAGGTTGCACAACATTGTCTTCTCATAGACTTTCTCAGATTTCATTGACCTGTTCTCCGCTTCCTTCCCTGTACCAGCCTCTCCTAAGAGTTCTATGCTCAGGCCCAGGCTTCCTGTTTTTATCTACCTCACCTACCGTCCTTGGCTGCTCTAGCTCACTTGACTCTCAGATGTAGTCTCTAACTCACACCTCTCTCTACGTCAGTATCCTTTTAGGAGGTTGTGACGGTACCACCTTCAGCCGAGTGCATCCAAGCCTAAACTCACCACTTCCTCTCCAAGTTTGTTCTTCCCAAGCCTTCCTGGTCAATAGCCAACATCTGCAATCCTCAAATCAAACCATTTTCCTCAATTCCCATGTCCAAGCTTTGCTAAATCCTGCTATGTCTATTCTCACAATAGCTCACAAGTTGTTCCCACCATTGTGTCTTGCTTCCCAGTCATTCAACCTCTGCTACAGACCCTCAGATGGTTTTTCATTTTCTAGGATAGGATAAAATCCTTAATTTGGCCTAGAAAGTGTGAACAATCCAGTTCCTCCAGCTTCTACACACGCCATCCCAGAACTTGAATGATCCTTCATACCCTGCCCCTGGGCCTTTGCGTCCATCTCTCCTCACCCCCACCCTTCCATCCCTCCCTCTTCTCCTCTGTACTCAGGTAACCCCTCCTTACCCCTCAGACCTCCCTATGAATCACAACTGCTCTGATTCTCACTCACACATGGCACTCTTATTTGGCTAGGCACCCTTGATGCTAAATGTATATATACTCTCCTTTGTAATGCCTGTCACAGCAGCAGTCATTGGGTCAACGCTGATGGACACCTGTCTTGCCTAAGGATGTGTCAATACCTGTCTGCTGTCACTTGGACGTGGGTTCCATGTGCCCCTGGAAGTTTAACATGCTGGAAGCTTTGTTCCCCAGTATAGCAATACTAACAGATAGAGACACAGTTAAAAGGTGGCGCCTGGAGGAACAGTGACTTCTCACAAAGGCACTGCCCTCTGAAGGGATAAATGTGGTTTTCAAAGGACTCCCGCTAGTTTCTGCAAGAGCCAGTTGGCACAGAGCAAGCCTCACATCCTCGAATCTCTATGCTTTTGCATGTGACTGTTCTTTCTTTCTCCCTTGCCCCCTATGCTGCTGCACCATGTTGTCATGTAGCCAGGGAGACTCTCACCAGAGGCTAACCTGATGGGACCAGGTGATTGGACAGAACTGAGTTGACTAAACCTTTCCTTCTGTGTTTCCTCACCAGCCTCAGGCATTTTTATAGCAATAGTAAATGGGCTAATGCACTACTGTAGGGTACAGAACATAACATGTGACTGACAAATATTTCTGTTGTGTGTGTCTGTGTGCGTGCATGCATGCATGCGTGCGTGTGCGGGTGTGGGTGTGTGTAGTCAACCTCAGGTACTGTTCCTAGGGTGCTGACCTGTGTTTTGAGACAGTCTCACCCTTGGTCTGGTACTCATCGAATAGGCTCTACTGACTGACCAGCAAGCCCCAGACATCTGCCTGACTCTCCCTTTTCCAGGGCTGAAATTACAGTGCACAATAATACACCTCTTTGTTTGTTTGTTTTTGTGAGATCTGGGGTTTGAACTCATATCCTCATGCTGGCTAGGCAAACATTACCAACTGAACTATCTTCTCAGCCCTCATAAATTCATTTAACATTTTTTATTTTCATTCCACTATCTCAGAGGAGAAAGGAGAGAAACAGTCTAGACTATGTCGCCCCTTTAATGTGTGGTACTTGCAAGCCTTCAAAGATTCATCTGTGTGTCATAGTTACCATACTCCTGGGACATCTTTAGTAACCAGGTCTGTGCTGGCCTCTGCCTTTTACTGCAAAGGGGAGATTCTGGGAAAGTATCCTTTATAGGAAGCATCCATCCAATCAGATGGTGTCTTGCCACATGACTTTTCCTCTTTGGTTAGACCATCCCTTAAATGAGTTCAAATTAGGAGTGTCCAGGAGACCCCCCCAAGACAGCACACACCATTGCCATCACTCTTGGTTGCCCATCAGAACCTGATGGTATGAGTGAGTTGCTGAAGACACCACAAGCTTTCATCAGAGGATATGGAAACATCAAGATGGCACTGACCAGCACGTTTGCTCCCTACTGGCTTTCAGAGTAGAGGAAGCTTCCACGTAGGCTGTGGGGGATTGGAGTGGTAGTGATCAAGAATCTTACCCACCTATGAACTACAACAATGGCTGGGCATGGCAAGTCCGTTGGTGTGATAGTGGCGAGAACGCTTTGGGAGCAACCAACCACTTTCTGGTTATAGTCAAGGCCTGCTCCACAGGAAGAAATATATGCTTAGCATTTTAAATATGCCAAGAATCCATGGTTAGGGAGCTCATAGGCCCTAGGGGTGAGTCTATTATCCTGCTAAGTTGACACAGAATCAAATAGCCCTCTGAATTCATATCTCTATACTCTCTGTGGTTCTGACATCGTCAGAGAGGCGTCTTTTTGGAAGTGGATGGTGGTTAACATAGAAACTCACAACTGGTCAAAGAAGAGAGAATAAGTATCAGTGGAGTGCTCAGGCACAAATGGGACATCGATATCACAGCCACTCTCATCCACAAAGGATGCGGCAAAAAGGGCATAGGAGCCAGAAGTCAGGGAGCAAAACAGTGTCTTCTGGCCTTAAGGCGACCACTGCATCCATGAACACAAAACAGCTGTTGCTGCCTACAGAAGACCTCCATGACATCAAGCCAATTGACACTCCAGCACGGCCATGGAAGAGGGTGAACCCCCTAGCTGAGGCAGTTAGTGGCTTCTGAGAGAGGGAGAGTCTTTCTTTAAGGGTATGGCCCTTAGTAGGCCCCAGGCTTCAGTATTTGGCTGCACACCCACAAGTAAGTAGGCAGCACAAATTGGATTTGATGAACTACTAAAAATATAAGGGGCCAAGTGTGGTGGCTCATACCTTCAACCCCAGCTCTCAGGAGGCAGAAGCAGGTGAAACTCTGAGTTCGAGGCCAGCCTGGTCTACAGAGCTAGTCCAGTACAGGTAGGGCTACATAGAGAGACCCTGTCTTGAAAAACCAAAAATAAATAAATATATGAAATTGGGAGGGGTGGGGATCTGGAAACAGTTACAAAGAGAAAAAAGTGAATATGGTGAAAATATATCATATAAAATTCTCAAAGAACTATTAAAATATTTATTAACAGAAAGCAAATTAAAGCTAAACAAAAACTGGTTTGGATTAATGGTAGACTGTGAGTTAGACAAGATGGGACTGCACAGAATCTTGCAACAGCCTGATTTTTGGTTCAAATGTTGGTTCTAAATTAAAAGCACATGACTGTCAGTTAGTGCTACAATGAGCAGATGGTAATTTATCTTAGCATGTGTGGGCTAGCCCATGAGTGCCCAACCTTCCCCATGGGAGCCTTAACCACTCCCAACAAGGCCTACAGGAAAAGAAGCTTTGGGGTTTTTCTGTGACCCAGGTATTTTTGTGCACCACCTACCAAGTTGATGGAAGTGTCTCCTGATATGGATTGAATGTTTGCATCCCTCTCTCCAAAACTGCCTGTCAGACCCTAATCTCCCGTGGCATAGCTTCACAGTCTGTTTTGTGAAGCTGTAGCAGAGGACATGAGACTGGAGAATTGATAAAAAGCTGGGATGTCCTTCTCAGCTGTTCAGGAAACTAGGGGCCCAAGGTCAAGGGGCTTGTATCCATCGAGGATCTTCTGGCCACATCATCGCACAACAGACAGGGGACAGCATGGAGAGAAGACAGAACGATGACTACCGACCTATCCTCTTTTCAAAATTACTCCTATGATACTTGTCTGCCTCGAGTAACTTCAAGAAGTAAGCTTTGGTGTGACTCTGTCAGGCCGTGGCATTTTGTTACAGTACCACCGATGCCGCTTCCACGGATCTACTCTAGAACCAGTTCACTTCCTCCCCGGTTACCAACGGAAAATGGCTGTTGAGTTTACTTTGCTGTTGGTGTTTGTTCATTCACTGAGTAGCCCATGTTGGCCTAGAACTCACAGTCCTCTGCCTTGGCCTCCTGGGATGGATTGCTGGATGTGGCACCATGCACAGCTTTGTGTTTCCTTTTAACCCCCGCGAGGCAACACTCATTGTCTGTGTAAGAGCTTACTAGGACAAAAGTCTGCTCTCACACTCATCCCTAAAGCAGCAAATTCATGTTTAACCAGAGAAAACATCCTCTTAGCCTGACTTCCTGTATCCAGTCAGGCAGTTCACGCTGTCCATCCTGTTGGTGCCCATATGCCACACTTGGCTGAGTCATCTCCCTACTGTCAGCCCCTGGGGTTCTTTCCAAGGTCTCATTACTACAAGTAGCAGAGATGAGCATTTTTATACCGACTGCTTTTCTCTAGTTTTTGGAATCTTCGAAGTTTCGTAGTCAGAGTTCAAACCACCGTTAGCTTTATAACTATAGCTTTATATATATGGAAAAGCCATAATTACATGCACAGTGATGCCATGTGCCTGCCCCCAAAGTGCCATGGAGCCTGAGCTACCCTGGCCCCGCCAATGCGAGGTCCTATCGTTTCACTTCATTCAGGCCAGTTTTGTGCAGTAGGCCTTGGATTTATTTTACTAACCACGTCTTTCAATGCGGTGCTGTTCGTGTTGTAACGAACAAAATGCCAATACTCAGAAATCAATTTACTGTGCTTCAATCAGACCTCTTTGCCTAAAGACCAGTTTCGACAATGTTGTCCCAGTCGCAGTTCTCTGTCTATTGTCAAATGTAAAAGTTGTTACATTGTTAATATGGTTACACGGCAGGAGATTTACCTAAACAAATTGTCAAAGAGAAGCAAGCAAGTAAACAGTTCAGGAGGCACTCTGTCCCTCCTCCTCCTCCAAGCTGGCTTGTGAAAGTCACTGTGTTCATTGAAGGCCATCTAGTGGACCCTCCTGGGAAAAGTGCCCAGGGTGAGACAAGAAAACCATTTCTCGAGGCACAGGAGGCTGGGTCCAGCTCAGAGACTGGAGTTCTCACAGGAGGAAGAGCTACAGATCCCCCGACCCCTGGGTGTCCTATCTCTTCCCTCTTCCTGGCGTGGGTGTGTGGGAACCTCGGCAAGAATGGGGAGCTGTTGTTCTGTCTACTTACTAAGCTGCTGGGGGTCAGGGCCTTAACTTTGAACTAGCATGAATTCTGGCCCAGAGCATCGCCCTGCCCCCCACCGCTCCTCAGCCGAGGGACACACATTACAGGATGTTATTCATCGGCCAACTATTAGCTGAGGCCCCAGTGTAGCAGCTGAGATTGGTCTCCAGGCAGAGCTAGGATGGAGTCCAAACAGGGGAGGAGGCTCAGCTCTGAAGACCTGGGTGTGGCACAGGTAGGAGGATGTGAGGTCATAGGTCACTGAGAAATACAGAACCAGAGATGTTTTCCGGAAGGAGATAGAATTTGATTTTCCATGTGGGCTTTCCTTTGTATTTAAACAATACATGCTTAGACAAAGGCTTAAAAACACAATGGAAAAAGTATGTATGTATGAAACTGTCCTTATGTAACATATAATATTCAATCTATGTAATATGTAATATAGTGCCACATGCAGAATATATAGTGAAAGTGAAAAAATGAAATACAAAAAATAAATAAATAAAAAGTGCATGGTTCCTGTACACATGCACGCCCACTTCTGAGCAACTACCAATGTGTTGGGTTGGTGTAATATACTTCCGGGAGATAGATTCTGAGGGAGACTTAGAAGATGAGAGCATTTTGTCAGTGGGAGAAACAGTGGTACCTTTAGGAAGGGGCAGCACTAACTCCAGATGAACCTGGTCCCATTATCACTGCAAAACGCCTCTGTCATAACACCATCTTCTGCCTGCATCTGCAGGGAGGAGGTCACAGCTGGAACCTGTGGTACCAGAGTCCCTATGTTACATACTATCATGTTTGCACAGATCCAGCCTACATCTTCCAGATGCTTCTGTCATCCCTAGATGCCTTAGACCCTGGGTACCTGGGAATGCCATGCCTCGGGGATGAGGACAAGTAGAGATTCTTCCATCTTCAGTCCTGATGCTCTTCCCAAAGATTTTTGTTCCTTATCGTTGGAACCATTGGTGTGGAAAATTCAGATACAGAGGTTTGATTGTAAGGTCCAGCTGTTTGAATTTCCAGTACTCCTCATAATTAGAAAGAGAAAGAGGAGAGAGGGAGAGAGAGAAAAAGGAAGAGAAAGGGAAAGGAGAAGAGGGAAGGAGGGCAAGCGGGAGGAAGGGAGGGGGAGTTAATTCATTCCAGATACCTGGCTTCCTTCTAATTTTTTTCTGGTTTGACCACAGAGTGAACCCAGGACTGTGAATCATAAGACTGGCTTCATGAACGATCTGTTCCAAGACCTTGAACTCTGAGAACGTTTCATGCCGCATTCAGATCTTCAGGCAACTCTGTGTTTCCCTGCACTTGCAGCCATGAAGGAAGGGTTGTTTTTAATCTGTAATTGTGGGGGATGTTTGAGCACAGAGGCGGGCCCTTAAGTCCTGGTTCAGTGACTAGCAGCTTCAGTCTGTGGAGACTGCTTAGACCAGTTATGTGCCTGTTCCAAGATGGTGTATTTCACAGTCCATTTTGCACACAACTGCTAGCTATCTGCTATGTGCCTTCCACGCTGCCCAGGAAATGTGTTTGCTCACCGTGGCGCCCAGGACTGCAAAAAGCTGTAGAGTGAAGGTATTAGTAATAATGCTGCCCTAAAAGAAACCCCGTCTTGAAGGAGAGGCTTCACAGTCGTCAGCACCTCAGCTTCTCAACACGTGTGATTAGATGATAACTCACCCACGGCTGAGCCCCCACTCCCCTCACAGGAAGTCTGAGTTGTACCTCCTTGGCTAATAGCCAGCTCATTCATCCAGAAGAGTGAGCAGTGTCTGAGGGCAGACATCTTCCTTGGGACTTTTCCTGCCACCCCCTCCCCTGCCACTCATGACCAACAGTCAGGGTATGACACAAAACCGTCTTTAGCCGGGAGTCACACTCTGGCGTGTGATGACCCTCTTTATCCAGGACACTTGAACTAACCAAGTCTGCTGCTGGCCTCATACCCCTCCCCACCTGCTGTCTTAGCTGCCCTGGGTCTTCTGTGTCAACAGAAAATGCAAGGCAATAAGTTTTCATCTTCCTGGTGCTCCATGTTCAGTATGTGGAAGCAGGGAATTTCTATAATAAGGTAAGGACCTAGGTGGCTGGGTCTCCTTCTCTGCCCACAACATCATGGTCACCATGGCATAAAAAGGAAGCAACGTGGAGAGTCACACGGATTCTCACCATTTTTGCTCATGTTTCAATGACCCCAGCAAACCTGACAGCCATGTCTGACTTCAGTGGGCACAGAAAAGTACCCTTCCATGCACCAGAAGGGGACAGGGACTAGACTTTTCAAGGATGGCTTTTAAAACCACCAGACTATCGTTTAATCAATAATGCATTTGAACTTGGACTTGTGTGTCAATCATGCTGACCTTAGCTGACCTTCCCGACTCTGAGACTGGCTTGCTCCTTCCCTGTTAATACACTCACAGTCACAGGGGGAAGAAACTCAGAGTGTGGAAGCCGACTGTTATTTCCTGCCAGAGGAAGGAACTGCTCATCCACTAGAGAGATTATAGTCACATTGTTAAACAAGACTTCCAGAGAATTCCCAAACAACTTCTTAATCCAGTACGTTTCATTTGACCACCCGGGTAAGTTTCCACAAACATCCCTTAGATCCAGATGATGGGCCAAAGACTCTGAGATGTGCTGAGATCACTCATAGCCACACACAGTCCCTGCGTGAAAGAACTTCAGTGCAAACACACAGGCAGACATATGTAAAAACATCCATCCCCAGCAAAGCTTGCCTGTTGTGCAATCTCAATGCCACTGGTTGAAGACATGGAAAGGGAGCTGGGGAAACCTAGCTTGCATGTATTGGATGAGCTAAAGCCCAAGAGCAAAGCTGGCAATCAGTCTACATTTCACAAACTCCCAGCAGCCATGGCTACCTTCACAAGACCTGCACAAGATCAAGCCAATCAACATTCCAGCATGGATAGGCTGCTAGGAGAGGGAGACTCAGTTTTATTTGAGCATGTGAACCCCTGAAAGGTCAACCATACTCCAGTGTATACTTCCACACCCATGCATATATGGGCAGAAAAAATTGGACCCAGTGGGTTTTAAAATAAAAAAGAACAACACACAAAGTTGGGAAGGGGATCCAGATGTTCATTGTGGACCCCAGCCCTTTAGATCTGAATATAGAGTTCAAAGCTGTGGGAAACTAGAGATCAAAGGCTTCAGAAGGATTTAACACACATGGTTAGTTAGAAGATGAAGGGGCCAATGTGGCTAGGAAGGTGGATGTCTGAGGAGCTACAAATAGGCCTTGGCTGGCAGTCATCAAGGAAGTAGGACCTCAATCCTGTGGCAAGAACAGAAATGATCTCCCCAGAGCCTCTAGGTGAGGATCCTGTGTCCCAGTGTGGAGACTGACAGAGACACACTGTGCTGGACCTCTGACCTGCTGACATGTGAGTTAGTTGTTGGGAGCCATTGAGTTTGAGACAACTAATATTATGATGCCACAAAAAATATCAAAAACAAAAACAAACAACCCAATACAATGGATAAGCAATATAAGCCTGCAAATATGATCATATGATCATCTGTCTACAATGACCATAGCCATTGCTCAGGATTTAAACAGAAAAGGCATTGGGGATTGGGGTAGCAGTATTTCATTGCTGACTTCTTCTGACCTGCTACAGCACACAGATACTAATAAGTGGATTGACCACTGCTTGATTTTGTTATTGATTTAAGATTATGTTTTCACATTTTTGTATATACACGTGTGCACAATGTGTTTATGGGTAAATGCAGTGGCTTGCATGCTGTGGTGTATGTGTGGAAGTCATAGGAAGACAACCTAGGTTGTCTGCCCATCTGCACCTTGTTTGATAGAGTGTCTCTCTTGCTCACCACTGCATATGCCAGGCCAGCTGGCTCATGGGCTTCTAAAAGTTGTCCTGTCTCTATTTTGGGTGCTGCTGTAGGTAGGGAGTTACAGATGTACACTACTACAGCTGGCTTTATGTGGGCTCAGGGGGTCCAAACTCAGGTCCACATGTTGACATAGAAAACTCTTCACCCCCCTGAGCCATCTCCTCCTGGCCTCTGCTTTCAGATTCTTTAGCAGTGGTTCTCGGTGTTCCCAATGCTGTGACCCTTTAATACAGTTCCTCGAATATCAAGTGCGGAGCAGGGCCAAGGTGAGCAAGCAGCCGGACGCCTACACTGCACATTGTTAGAATTCTATGGGGCTAACAGCAGGCCAGCAGGACATAGTAAGGCACAGTGCTAACTCCATCCCATCACACAGAATGGAAGAGACACTTGGATTTGTGTGTATACAAGACAGATGCAGAAATGACCCCCAGCCCCGTCCCCTTGAGGGGACATCTGCAAAGAAACGCTGTCGAGCAGCAGCACCGAAGCCTCATCTCTCTGTGCACTCTTTCCTCAGACATGCACTGGCACTGACACCCTGTCTTGACACTCAGGAAGGCCCTGGGAGCAGATGCCATAGAGGTTACCTGTCGCCCCCTACAGGAAGACAGGCGTGAGCATATAGACAGTACATACTGGGGGCTGGTGCCTTTGCCTTGTTCTTGGTGAGCTACTAGTAGGTAGCTCATGAAGAACACAGATGAAGAACGTTCCTGATCAGGCAGCTACAGAGCAGCAGAGTGGAAACCTAACCCACGGCCCTCCACTCCAGTCTTCCTCCTTGTTGGGCAGCCTCTTATTAGGTTAAGGCTTCATGTGTATTCAGACAAGTTGTTTGAAAGTGTTCTGGAAACTCTGGGGAAACCAGCTACAATCAACCACTAGCAAAAGGCTGCCAAGTCTTGTCTAAAGCAACAATCAAGCTGATTTGACATCATATATACAACAGGAGGCTGCTCAGGCTACATCTGCCTTAGTGCAAGCAGGCTGAGAGAACAGAACACCAAAACACGGTGGCTTAAGCAAGATGTTTATTGTGTATAGTTCTAGAGTCTGGAAGTCCAAGTGTGAGTGCTGCTACGCTGGTTTCTGGTGGTGTCTTCCTGACTTACAGACACTCACTGTGCCCCCTGTGGAGCAGGGATGTTGTGTTGGTCTTCTTCTCTTTTAATAAGAACATTAACTCTGTCACATATCCATCCCTCTCCATGACCTAATACTACCACCCAGGCTGGGATTAAGTCTTCTCCACATGAATGGGATGGAGTGTGTGAATATCCAACACACAGCACTGCCATGTATGTGCCCCTGTGTTGTAGGCAGACTTTGGGTCTGCTGGAGGATAGAATGTATCGCCATCACATGTGGGGCCTTGTGCTGTAGGCAGACTTCAGATCTGTTGGAGGATAGATTGTGTCACCATCATACATGTGCCTCTGTCCTGTGGGCAGACTTCAGGTCTGCTGGAGGATAGACTTTATTAAGATTGTGTTGTTGGAAAGGACCTTAGATATCTTACGTTAATGGTTAGAAATATGACTCAATGTTAGAGTGTTTGCCTAGCAGGCATGAGGGACCATGTAAACACACACACACTCACACAGAGCACAGAGCACATTCTAGGTTTGTTTTTACTTTTTAGTGTGTGTGTGTGTGTGTGTGTGTGTGTGTGTGTGTGTGTGTTCATGTACATACATACATGTACATCATGGTACATATGAGTTTGGAGAACAACCTACAGGACTCAGTTCTCTCCCCCCACTGTTTGGGTTTCAGGAATCAAACTTAGGTCATCAGTCTCTGGCAGCAAATGCCTCTACTCTCAGTTTCTCATTCTTCCTTGAGGTGTTTCCATTTAATAAAATCATTACTCACAGGGTCATGTGACAGTCATTTCCCCATACATGCTTCAGGGGTCACAGAGTGGCAGACAGCCTAAACAGGCTGGCCATGACACACATTGCACAAGGCCACATAACATTCAGAGACGCAGTGCAATTTATCAAGGGACTTCGGCGGCTTGTTGGTCTTATGCAATTGAACACATTGCTCATTTGTAGATAGCTGCATTTCTCAACCCTGGAATCTGGTAACACATGAGAATACATCCCTGAACTATTAGTTTGAGGACCTGCTTGCTAAAAGTTGAGCGCTATGTCTCCCAGTGAGAATTGTACCAACCTGTCTAGTGTGTTCATTATTTTTTCTGTCACTGGGACAAATCCCTGCCAAGAAGTCATTTGAGGAGGTGGGACTTAGGTTTGGGAGAGTACAGTCCTTCAAGGAAGGGAAGTTATACTTACTGAAGCCAGTTGTGCTGACAGGAGTGTCTCCTATCTATGTAGGTGGGAACACGAGGCAGCTCTCTCGTATCCGAGTGGCAGAACCAGAAGCAGAGACCTCAGGTGAACCCGTAAACTCTAAACCATAAACTCCACCCTGAGTCAGCCTCTGTGTCCATCAGTATCTATATTGGTCCCCAAAGTTTCCCAACTTTACAAAACAATGCCACCAGCTAGGGACCAAGTGTTCAGTCACAGGGACCTGTGAGGAACTTTCCATATTCAAACCATAACATCCAGTAACACCAAAACATCAGAAACAGGGCAGCATCTGAAGCCTTTGGGCAATATTTGGATTTCCGGATGATGCTGGATATGCATTAGTGACAGTCACAACACAGTCAGCCCACTGTGTTCACAACTTCTAAGTAACCAGACTCAACCTAGCAGATTTTCAAAGAATTGTCTCAATGCTGAACACTCACAGACCATTTTCTCATCTCTGTACTGGCCAGTTTTGTGTGCCAACTTGACACAAGCTAGGGTCATCAGAGAGGAAGGAGCCTCAGTTGAGGAAATGCCTGGATGAAATTCAGCTGTAAGGCATTTTCTCAATTAGTGATCAGTGGGGGAGGGACCAGCCCACGGCAGGTGGTACCATTCCTGGGCTGCTGCTGGTCCTGGGTTCTATAAGAAAGCAGGTTGGGCACGCAAGTCAAGGGAAGCAAGCCAGCAAGCAGCTACTCTTCCATGGTCGCTGTGCATCAGCTCCTGCCTCCAGGATCCTGTCCTGTTTGAGTTCCTGTCCTGACTTCCTTCAGTGATGAATAGCAATGTGGAAGTGTAAGTCAAATAAACCCTTTCCTTTCCAACTTGCTTTTTGGTCATGGTGTTCCGTTGAAGCCTTAGGAACCCTAACTAAGATGCTCTCTAAAGAGCTCAGTGCAGCAGCTCCTTACCCAGCATGAATATTGTGCATTGATGAGTTTGGTAAGATGGTGTCTCCAGGTAGATACGCATAGGATAGTTGCAAGTACTACATAATTTTATATTAAGTTTCAAGCATTCAGGAATGCTCAGGAGCCCTGGAACCAGAGCGCTGTGGACACACAGGTGTTATAGTTTGTATATAGGATCTTCCACAGAGGTCTATGTGTTAGGCTTATTCCCAGCTTGGTCCTGTGGGGGAGGTAGTAGAAACTTCAGGAGATGAACCTGATAGGCAGTGTTCTGTCATTGTGGGCATCACCTTGAAGTGGATGGAGAAACCCTGGTCTCTCCCTCTCTCACTTTTGCTTCCTGGACATGAGGGAAATGGCTTTGGCTCCAGAGAGCTTCTACCATAGTGTGTCACCACAGAACCAAAGCAATCAGGCACAGAAGCTCCTAAAACTGTGAGCCGAAGGAAAACTGTCTCTCCAAGTTGATGACCTCAGATGCTTAATACAGTAACAGACGGCTGACGGGTGCTTCAGAGAGAATTGTGGGTAGATGACGTGTCTCTTTTGATCTTCTCTGAATTCCTGTAGATGATCAAGAAGAAGTAACAGCCCACATGGCCTTGTTTATGTAGATCCCTCCAAAATTAGGAAAAGAAGGGCAGTTTTATCACCTACACTAGCTATCAAGCTTTTAGTCTAACCTCCCCTAAAGTTAGTGTGTGACGCAGAAGCCTATGTGTGTGAAACGGTTACTTTTCTGTTGCTGTGGTAAGACGCCACAACCAAGGCAACTTATAGAAGGAAGAGTTTATTTGGGCTTGCAGGTCCTGAGGGATGAGAGTTCACCACATCAGGGAGGCATGGCAGCAGGCAACGAAAGCAGTGGGCTGAGAGCTCAATCTTGAATAGGAGGCTCAAATCAGGGAAAAGGGGGAGGAAGGGGGGAGGGAGGGAGGGAGGAGGAGGAGGGAGGGAGGGAGGGAGGGAGGGAGAACACAAATAGAAATAGCAGGAGTTTTTACATTCTCAAACCCTGTCCCCAGTGACACACTTCTTCCAACAAGGTCACATCTCCTAAACCTTGCCAAACAGCATGACACACTGAGATAAAACACTGCTGGGTACAGTATCGCATGCTTTTGATCTTGGCATTTGGGAGGCAGAGGCAGGAAGATCTCTTTGAATTCAAGGCCAGCTTGGTCTACATAGTGAGTTCTAGGCCAACAAAGGTGACATAGTCAGACTGTCTCGAAAGATAAAAGCAAAGCAGCAATAACAGACACACACAAAAATACATGAGCCTATTTGAGGGATTTCTCATTCAAATTACCAGTGTATGAGTGCATTCTACCTGTTGATACTGACTTACTAGAACTGGGAATTTTTGAAAAATCTTTATTAATTTGCTCTTAAAACAATAGTAAAGACTACAGAGATGGAGAGAGGTTACGAGCATGTACTCTTATAGAGACCCAAAGTCTGGCTCCCAGCACCCACACTGGAGAGCTCACAACTGCCTGTAACTCCAACTGCAGGGGATCCAACATCCAAGCACATTTGCACATATTCCCTGACACACACATACACATAATTAACAAAATAAATCTTTAAAACAACAACAAATCCATGACTCAAGTACTATGGGAAATAAAGACGTATTAGAAAAAAAAAAAAAAACTGTAACAGGAGCTGAGGTTTTAGCTCAGCTAGTGGAGCTCACAATGCCATGAGTTTGATCCCCTGGTACTTCAATACAGCCTTGGTGGTATATTCCTGTAATCTTAGCTTTCATGAAGTAGAGGGAGGAAGCTCAGAAGCCCAAGGCCACTCCCAGCTAGTGGCTAGTTCAAGGATACTTTGGGATACTTGAGACTCTATCTTAAAAAAAAAAAAAAAAAAAAAAAAAAAAAGGGAAGAAGAAAGAAAGAAAAAGAAAACATTGTTTTGCATTTTCTGCACATCTGTTAAAGTCCATCTTACCAGAAGGCAGCTGGGTCCTCATCTCTGTTTCTGTACCCAGCCTGGTGTAGGAAACATCATCAAACGGCTCCTAGCATACTTTACAGAATGAAGAGATGGAGGTGAAAGAGTAGCAAAGGCTCCCGTTACTGTGAAAATACTCTGGGGCTCTCAAGACACCAGTGCTCCCAGCACTCTTCCTGAGACCCACTGGCTGGCACACTGTCTACTCAAAGGGCTGTAGCTGTCCTCTCCAATTCCCCCTCACACACCCTGAGACTACCCTGGAGTCTCACTTGAGACCAGGCTTCTGCCTAAATCCCCAGCAGCTGTTGTGGCGATGCTCCCTGGGTCTCCCCATCGTCCATGCCTGTGCACAGGCAGATCTCCTAAGCTTTCATCTGGGGGCCTTCATGTCATTATCTGCAAAGGGGAGAGAGCACAGAGCCAGCCCCAGAAGTCTCCATTCCCATTGGTCACTGTGTCCCATCGTTCTTAACTGGTCTTTACCTCTATGGGGCAAAATCTGGGCTCTGGAGCAGAAAGGCATTCTGATTCTGGCTTTGCAGGAAGAGAGAGCATACTCTCTGTAGCAGAGCAAAAGAAAGAAAGAAAGAAAGAAAGAAAGAAAGAAAGAAAGAAAGAAAAAAGAAAAGAAAAAGCCACCAAACTCTCTTTCAGGAGAAAACCAATGTGATCTATTCGTTTGCTGTCTCAAGGCTAAGCCCTAAGCAGGGTTTATCCTAGCAAAACAGTGCCTTCTCCAAACCTTTCTCCTCAGGGCCTGCAAGGCATTCCTGGGTCATCGTCATATTCTGTCCACAGAAGCCTCATTGTGCTTGCCTGGCTGCTTCTGTGAGCCCAGTAGGGCTGTCTGTCATATGGTGCCTGGGATCTCTGCATTTCATCAGAACTGAAAAAATGAATGAGTGAGTGAATTAGTGAATTAATTTGAAAACCAAATAGGGATTCTCCATTGTTATTATTACACTGTTTTGTTTAGTTTTTTTGTTGTTGTTTTGTTTTTACTTATTTGGGTCCCACTTTTAGCCCACTGGGCCTAAGACCTAAGTGTTACTATTGTCCCCACATAATGCCCAGTGCTTCATAGGTAATTCATAAATATGTTTTGCATGATGCAGAACAGATGCTTAAGGTCTTAGCCTTGGTGTCAACATGGCCTGATAGACCATTGGTGGCAACTTCATTTTTCCCTTCAGTGGCTATTATGGTTTGGATGTCCCCTATGTTCCTATATTGGAAAATGTAAAACCTAAATTCATGTCACTGGTACTTGAGGTGGGGCCTTGGGGAGTTGATTAGCACTAGATATGAGACCCCCATGATGACATTGATGTCTCTGAATAGAGGACAGACCTTAGCCAGCTCTGTTACCACATGGCATCATTCAGCAGGGACCCCTACATGAGACTGATCCATGCTCTTAGACCCCTGTCTCCAGAACTATCAGTCAAACAACATTCTATTCTATATTAATTACCAATCTCCAGTATTTTGTTATAGCAACTGGAAGTAGACTAAGACAGATGCCCACTAAGAAGTTAAAAATTCTTAATCTCTGTGCTCAACAGATGGGCTGTTGAAGGCAAATTCCTTGCAGCCAGTCCTGTTCTTGCAGTCTCTGCGCTGGCTGCCTTATAGACAACCCATCCCTACGAGTGCAATTTTCATGGGGACCTAAGGGAAACACGGTAAAGAAAGATCCTGAGTTACAACAAGCATTTGAGAAACACAGCGGACTGTTTGGGAGCTGACTATCAACCTAAAACAAGAGAGGACATTCCAGTTCCCTTCTGTGTTCCCATCTCTCCCCCTCCCTGTTGATGTCAGAAACCAATGGCTGAATCAAGCAGCATAGGGGCCCAGCCACAGTGGACAGGAAATGGTGTCCCTGATTCTGCAGCCACAGAAAGTCTGACTGCTTTGCTGCAGCTGTCCCTCTCAGGAGAACCAACAGAACCTGTTTGCAAGATCTGCATGGCCTCCCAGCAGACTGAGCAGAAGGAAAGTTCCCGAGTCCCCAGCCCTCTTCTCCTTCTCAACTGCCATTTACTCTCCCCCAAAAACAATGGGTAGGCTCAGAGGGTATCCCTCCATTTGGGATAGGCTCCTAAATTCTATTCCTATGGTAGTGATAAGTACTGATCCACTACAAGAGGCCCCATAGATTTCCTCACTGACACACACATAAGGGGGTTGGCCTAGGCCCTATCCCAAAGAATGACAGATTTTGAAGACCCCCTATGGAAGGCCTCACCCTCTCTTGGGAGCAGAAAGGGTATGGGATAGGTAGGGCGTTAGTTGGGGGGAGGGTAGGGGAGGAAGGGAGGGAGAGGGATCTGGGATTGACATGTAAAATAATTTTCTTTCTAATAAAAAAAGGGGGGAAAAAAACCAATGGCCTCTGAATCAAAGTCAAGTGCCATCTTTTGGGTTCCCTACAACTTGAAGGATATTAGATTTGGTGTACTCCAAAAAGCCTTCACCTCCCCAGAACACAAGTTAACCAGATACTATTGTTTTCTCCCTCTTTGAAGAAGCAAACACCCAGGTTTTGGGGGGTTGAGGTGGGGAGGCTCTGTTCTCCTCACCTTCCCACAGTGGATAGCCATATAATGGACAATCGGAGGCTGCTGTCATTAGATAGCCATATCTCAGTCCTTTGCCCAACAGGTCTAAATAGACGAGAACAATGCTGGTCTTTATCAAGGACATTCAGGGGTATATTTATGTTCACTGCTCCAGTTGGTGGCGTGAGCCTGGAAATGAGGCAGACTAAAGTACCGTTTAATAGCCAATTTTATTCAGAGCATCAGATAATTTATACCTAAGTGTACAATCAGGAGGACAAGCCACACATGGCAAAAACATGTTTTTTTCATAGAGGCATAGAAACATGTAACAATAGCCCGTGGTAATGAATAATTTGAAGTAAACACATTATTAGCTGCTATACCTTGGAGGAGCACAAAAACACATTCCAAGAGTAATTTCATGTTTTGAAGAAACTGAGGTAACAAAACTCTTACCTGATTTTCTTGGCATATTCTCACAAGCACTCAGAATTCTCCTCACAGGGCTCCATTCCTGGGCCATGTTCCAGCACACTTATTGATAAATTTATTTACCTATCCTTATTTTAACTGATATATTTCTTATTTTACACATCACTGTGTCATTTTTAGGATGGTAAGTGTACACAAAGCCAAGTTATAGGGTTATTCTAGCTGTTGGTCAGAGGATGAATGGATGAAGGAAATGTGGTACTTATATGCTATGTAGTTTTCTTCAGCCATAAAGGATGCAATGACATCATTGTCAGGAAAACAGATGCAACAAGAACTCATCCTGTTAAGTGCTCACCCGTCATCAGACACTTCTTCTTGAAGTAGATGTTATTAACCCAGAGCCCCACACCTGGACCATGTGCAGAGAATGAGAGATTTTAGACCACTCGGTCCTAAATGGGATGCCTTCATCAAACCTCTCTCCCTTCAGGGATCAGGCATCTTTGCAGAAGAGGAGATGGGAAGATTGTAAGAACCAGAGAGGATGGATGAAAAATGAAATAAAATGAGGGTGTATTTGTCTTTGTTTTTAAGGAAGATGACTGGAGAGTTGGCTTTGCTGTTCCTGCTCTCACAGAGGACCCAAGTGTGTTACCTGGCCCACAACCTGTAGCTTCAGTTCCAGGGGAGCCGACCTCTCTGCTGACCTATGAGGGAGCCCGCACTCACATTCATGCATACACACTCATGAGCGAACACACACACACACACACACACACACACACACACACTTTAAAATAAAGTCTTTCAAGAAAAAGGAAGGAAGAAAGAGCATCATAGCCAAACCACCAACTGGTTTTCTCCGAGAAGGCCCCAAAGAGGAAACATCATGTCTGCTATTTGGATAAAGGACAGGAAACAAAGGGTGACAGGTGGTCAAGCTAACTCCAGCCTTTCTGGCCTGGACATCAGGGTGAATGAAGCTGGAATCAACCCAGATTTCAGGCTGGAAGCTGCATTTGAACACCTGTTGTTTGAGGAGGAGCCTGCAGAATTTTCCCAGTGGCACTTAGAAAACACAGAGGCAATGGTGACAACATAGTTTATCTTTTTGGCTCTTCCGGATTTTCTTAAGACTACAAATTCACAGTCCATTTCATTCCTTTAAATGTTAGCTTGAAACTTTCTTTTATAGCTGGTTTGTCACTTGAGTTATTCTTGGCTGTGAACTCGGGACTTGTTTGAACTCAGAGACATCCTTCGTCTTCTCCTCCCATGCTGAGGCAACCCTGGTAACTACTGGTCACAGCTGCTGCACTGTGGTTGTGAGCGAGCTCTTGGAAAATAGCTGGTTAGTTGATGGAATTCTCCTTTGAACATTGTCACTTTGTTTCTTGACATTAGGACACTTAAGCTTTGTTCTGTGGCTAAGTCTCAATTCCTGGCGTCCCCCCAAAACAGGCCATTATTATCAAAGGGCTTCATGCATTTTTAAACAAATTAGCACACTTTCCCAAGCCTTTATTTTCCAGAGACTTCAACTGTTTCAAGATCGATTACATTGGCATAACAGTCTGGAATGAACTAATTGCTACTTTCATTGTCTATCTACCGTTTCAGACAGGGATGTTACTTCTTACATTACATCCATGGAAATTTTTTCAGTCTTTCCTTTTTTTCTGTCAGACTTCTTTTTTTCTTCTTAGCTTGACACCACTTACTGCTATGTAATTGATTTTTGGTTTTGTACCTAAATTTGTTGTTTCATCATTATCCAGCTTCCAGGGTACAGGTAAAGGTGAAACCTACAACCTTATAAAAAATTACTTTAAAAACACATAATTATTTTAGTATGATGACAAATGACATGTATATGACTTGTACATGGCAAGAACTCACCAAAACCAAAACAATCGATCAATCAAGATCAATCATCCAATCAAAAAAAAAAAAAAGAAAAGAAAAGAAAAGAAAAAAAACCTAGGGGGAAAGAATTTCTATCTGAAATGGTTACTATACAATAACAGTCCTCACTATAGAAGGTCCCTTATGAATCAGTGTAAGATCAACCACTGTGGCATGAAAAGAGGAAACAAATGTAATCAATTCACAAAAGAATGTGTGAAAACCAAGTACACACCTGTACTCCCAGTACCTGAGAGGATGCCACGCTTGAAGCCAGGATGGGGCTACAAGGCATGATGCTATCTACAAAACAAAAAGGAAAGCAAAGCCACATGGAAAGGGAACATGAGGGCAGGAGTCCACTGATTAGTGACATCCATTGTGGTTCTAGAGACTAGTCCAAACCACCCGCTGTCCCAAAGAATGTTGAGCAAGATATTCAGAAGCAGGCAAGCATCTGAATGGTGTATGACAAGAAAAAATAATCATAACCTTTTATGGGAATAATCTGGCATTGTCATTACATTTTAAACACAGGGCTGGAGAGATGGCTCCACGGGTAGGGCACTTGATACTCTCACGGAGTCCTGAGTTCTGTCCCCAGCATCCATATTAAAATGGCTCACAGCCTCCTGTAACTCCAGCTCCAGGGATCTGACTCCCTCTTCTAACTTCCATAGGCATCTGCTCTCATAATGAAGTACATTCACACAGACACAGACACACATACATAAAGAAAAGTAAACAAATAATTTAAACATGCATGCCCTTTAACCCAACAGTTCCATTTCCAGGAAAATATACCAATGATCCACGAAGCGTGTAGCTGGCCATAGCCTTTCATCTATTGCTTATTGTTTGCGAAGTGGTGGTAGCAGGGGGTGGGGGGATGACACAACACCCACTGCTTGTTAAGCAGCACTGAGGAGGCAGAACTGGCGGATCTCTGTGAGTTCGAGGCCAGCCTGGTCTACAGAGAGACCAGAGAAGGAGCCAACCCTACCAACACCCAGATCTTAGACTTTCAGGCTTCAGAGCAGTGGGAAAATACACTTCTGATGTCTAAGCCATCCTGCATGTGGCATTTTGTTACAGCTTCCCCAGAAAACCAATTCTCTCAGCTATGTCGTCTCAGCTGACCCTGCCTGACTAATGAAACTTCCTTTTGCTTCTTCCGGTCCTGGGAGGGAACCACACTCACAATCTCCAGCGCTTGGATAAATTCTCAGCTTCTGTATTTGTTTTTACCTACTGAACACTGTAATGTGACATGCTTTAAACACATACACTTATATGTATGTTTTCAAGGCTGACCATTTGGTGTTGGATAACCAATTGGTGAGCTCTTCTCCAGAGAGGACTACTTCTCTTACTCCTAACATTCTTAGTTTCCTGTGGTTCTTCATGTAGGGTTGAGGCCTTGTGGGTTTTCCTCCATCCACCTTGGCATGTCTATCAGTATTGTCCTTGTTTGGCTCATGTTTAGGCAGCCATGTTGGTGCAACTTTATGGGTGTAGCTTCCTAGAAGACACAATCACACAGCAAACTCCCTGATCGTCTGGCTCTTACAGTCTCTCTGACCCCTCCCCCACAGTGTTCCCGGAGCCTTAGGTGCAGGAGTGTTTTGTAAATGTACCAGATGGGGCCGAGCTCCACAGCTCTGCCTTTTGATGAATTGTGGATTCCTGTAATAGTCCGATCTATTGCAAAGAGAAGTCTTCTTGATGAGGGGCGAGGACCCCACTTACTTGTGGGTATAAGGACAAGTATGTAGAATGTAGTTGTGCCGGTTCAGCAAAGGGACAGTTACAGGCTCTCCTCCAAGACCCATGATGTCACTAGCCCTGGGTAGTTGGCTAGGTTTCCAGTTGTGATTTCCCGAATGGCCAGCCCTGAAACATACATACAAGTAACATAGAGACTGAGAAGATTGTATTTATGTATTTAGGAGTACATATGTACACACACATTTGCACACATGTGTGTAATAACAATTAATGAAAAAAGAGACAATGAATTTGAAGGAGAGGGTACGTGGGAAGGTTTGGAGCGGGAAAGGGAAGAGGCAAATAACCTCCAGAGAGAGAGAGAGAGAGAGAGAGAGAGAGAGAGAGAGAGAGAGAGACCTCTCTAACACATACACATGCAACACTAAACTAGCAAGACAAGACTGCATGTGCCTTTATTGCCACTATTTGGGAAGGCTGAGGCTAGAGAATCAGAAGGTCTAGGCAACCGAGACTATCAAGAGAGGCCCTAGTTCCTCCCCACAAAACACATAACAAGTGGGGAGGAAGGGAGAAAACAAAACAAAAATACAACCCAATAAAACACTCTCCCTGGCTGCCTCCTGTTTGGCATCACGCCACCTGTAATAATTTCTGAAAGTGCTATTGTTACTCCCTCCTTATCCCAGGTAGCCATCAGTATTCCCAGCGGCTTTTTCTTTGCTTTCAAGCTTCCCAGTGGGACCTGAGCTAGCCTGCTCCCTGGCCAGTCCTCCTCCAGTTCAGGCAGGAGTTCTGGTGTTATCCTAGGTCAAACAGACCTGAGAGGTTTTCAGTATCCAAAGGGCCAGCCACAGGAGACTTCCAGATCAAGCGGAGCCAGGCCCAGGGAGGGCCAGGAGAAGTGGAGCACTATCAGGCTGAAGACACTGTTATGTCCCTGGGGCTCCAAAGGAGTGTGACATGGAGTGCTGTGTATCAGAATGGCTCAGTGAGGACAGAAGGCATAACATCCGACTGGAGCCCTCTGCAGTTCATCCAGGACAAATCATCTCACCCACTACGACCCGATGCTTTATCACAGCAGGTCAGACCCCCTTGTGGGTACGGATAAAACAGCTGTTCACTAAGGCAGAGTACATTTCTCACACTTCCCAAATAGTCAGAAGAGACCCCATCTCCACAGTAAGAAGGAAGGTGGCCCCTTTCATTTAGAAATAATTGAGTTAGGAAAACACACATGAGTCTACAATCAGGCTGTGCCTGATCCTGTCTGAAGATAAGCAGGGTCAGGCTGGTTAGTATTTGGATGAGACAGAAAGTAGGACTTGCTTCTTCAAGCCATCACAGGAAGCTCTTAGCCCAACGCAGAAAATGAATGGCATAAGGGCATCTGTGATAACTATGTAATAATTAAACAGATTTGAATGAAGTTATTAATTAAGGTAATTAATTCATAACTGGCAGGCACTGACTCAGAGGCTGAGTTCAAGATGCATTGGAAAGAGATACAAGAAAGGGGAGTCAGTTGGACAATAGAAACCCCACTGGGCAGATCCTGGGACAGAAGCAGAGAAATTACCCAAGAGGAAATGAACAGTACATGTTTTTAAATGTGTCTGTGTTTGGAAGGTGTGAACTATGTGCTCTCTGGGGCAGGTGCATCATGCTTTATCACAGTTGAGCAGGGGAGGACAAGAACTTACGGCTCAGAATTCCATTCACAGTCACCTAGTGTCTATCTGGACCTACCCTGAAGGACATGCTCTGTTAGGTCACAGCAGCAGCTAACATCTAATGAGGAGCACCAGAAGGATGATGTGTAGCCTGGACTCAAGAGGCATTTTCCTCAATGGTTTTATTCATCTCATAAGTAATAATGATCACATAGAATTTTTTAAAGAGTTTCTTATTATTTATTGAGACAGAATTTCCTCTATGTAGTCATGGCTATCCTGGGACTCAGTATGTAGACCAGGTTGTCCTAGAACTCACAGAGATCCACCTGCCTCGGCCTCCCGAGTGCTGGGATTAAAGGCATGTGCCACCATACCATTGGCAGATTTGTTTTATTTTATGTGTATGCAAAGGTTGGCATGTGCATAGGTTTACAACTGCAGGCCTGTTGTGAGCCTCAATGTAGATTCTGGGAAATGAACTCAGATGCTTGTTAGGAGCAGTAAGAGCTCCTAACCAGTGAGCGACTATCTCCAGACCCTTGAGCACACGACATTTTTAAAAGAAAAAAGAAAACAATAAAACTCCATTCATTGTAGCCAGCAAGATACCTATCTCAGTGGGTAAAGAGGTTGAAAACAAAAGCCTGGAGACCTGAGTTTAATCCCCCAAAATCCACACACATAAAGTTGGAAGGAGAGAATTGATTCCATGAAGATGTATAACTCTGACCTTCATTTGTATGTCATGGTGCACGTGCTTGCACACACACACACACACACACACACACACACACACACACACACACACACACTGATAACAGCACTTGTTCATTGTTCTTTGAAGGATAAGCAATGATAACCTACTTTCTTATCTCATGGCCTGTGCCTGCTTCCTGTCTGTTTGTTGGTAGTTTGCTCCTTGTGCCCTATGTGGTTCTTTTGGGCAGCTATTGTCCTATCTGGCCCTGACCATGCCCCTAAATCTATTCTTGCTGCATTTTACAAACTTGACTTTGACCTTATACAAGTATTCTGATTTTTTTCTGCCACATCAGGAGAAATTAACCCAGTCTATGAATACACTGATAAACTAATAGTCATTGAGATCCAAAGAATATTAGACACTATTCCCAAGTTCTGGAGATATAAAAATGAATACAGCATGGTCCTTTATCTTTCTAATGCTTATATATGATAAGTAAATACAAGTAAACAATTGCAAAGTGGCTGGCAGCAAGTAAGTGACCAGACCAATCCAACTGCAGCAGTATAAAAAAATGGAGAAGAAAAAATAATTAAGAAGATGTAAGAACTAATACAACAGGAAATATCACTAAGACAACAGGCAGAGGCCTGGATATTAAATTCATTTTGTGTTGTTTTGATAAACTACCTGAGACTGGTTAAGTTATAAAAGAATAGAAGTGTATTCCCTCATAGCTTTGGAAATCCAAAATTAAGATACTGACAAGTTGAGTTGTCTAGTGAGGGCTGCTTTCTATTTCCAAGATATGGCTGCATCCTTGGACTGATGAAGTACTGTGTACGTGGCAAACAGCGGAAGGGCAGATGTTGATAGTTCATGCTGTGTGAAGCTTATTTTTAAAGACTACTTGTGTTGGTTTGAATGAGAATGTCCCCAGAGGCTCATATATTTGAATGCTTGGTCTCCAGTTTGTGGACCTGTTTGAGAAGGATTAGGAGGTGTAGCCTTGTTGGAGGAGGTGTGTCTCGGGGCCTGATTGTAAGGTTTTAAAAGCCCTCACCCTTCCCAATTAGTTCTCTCTGTGTTTCTCTCTCTCTCTCTCTCTCTCTCTCTCTCTCTCTCTCTCTCTCTCTCTCTCTCTCTGTGTGTGTGTGTGTGTGTGTGTGTGTGTGTGTGTGTGTGTCTGATACTCGTGGACAGGATGAGCTCTCGCTCCTTCTCCAGCTATTCCTGTCTGCCATGATAGTCATGGACTCTCCCTCTAAAGCTGTAAGTCCTAAATAAACTCTTTCTTCTGTAAGTTGCCTTGTTCATGATGTCTTATCACTACAACAAGAAAAGTAGTTAAGACAGTCCTCAAACTCAAAACCTCCATAAAAGCACAGTTGACACTCTGGGTTTCCTTCTCAGGATTAAAAAGGAAAAAAAAATCTTTAAATGACAACATCAGGTCAGAGGCAGGATTCCACACACTGGTGGCGCATGCTTGCCTCATGCAATGGAGATTGTAAGTCCATCTTAAGACTCTGCCACCTTAATTATGAGGACTGGGAAGTAGGGATATTTTCAAATGATTGCCTACTACATGTATATTATTCAGGGGAAATTTGAAAGCACTTATCAGGCAGAACAAAATGGGAACATTGAAGAATCTGTCAAGTTTACATTCTTTACAAGCACATGACACACTCAACCATGTTATGATGGAAACATCAAATTTCAAAGGATTGATGATGAGTCATAGCATATTCTCTGGCAAAAATCACTTAAAAAAAAACCAATTACTGTCAGGATAGTGGCACACACCCGTAATCCTAGTATAACACCATCCTAGCATCAGTTCAAGACTAGGGTGGGCTACACAGCAAGATTCTGTCTCAACACATATCTTTACTCTTCTAAAAACAAACAAACAAACAAACAAAAACTTCATCATGTTTGTAATTCATGAAACAAAACAGATATCAGCACAAATGGTAATCAAATATTAGGAAATTGAGGCTGGGGTAGGGTGTTTGTGTAGGCCTGTCCACCTGCGTTGTAGTGCCAGGATACCTGTAAAAGGGGAAGGAGAGAACCAATTCCACAAAGTTGTCCTCTGACCTCCACACATCATCCACAGTGGTGCATACTTGCACACACATGCAACACACACCCCCTCATGCATGCACACACAACGATAATAATTTTTCAAATACTGCAAAATAGTAAGATTTGGAAAATAAAATAGGGAGGGGGAAAAAGTCTGGAAAAAAATAAAAATGAGTTCCCCCAAATACAGAGAATAAAAATTTTTAAAGAATAGAAAATAAAAGATTAGAGAAAGCAAGTAATAAGATAAACAGGGTAGGAGAGATGGCTCGGCCATTAAATGCTAGGCTCACAACCAAAAATATAAGAAGACAAACAAAGTAAAAAGATAATTCTTTGGGAACTTAGCAGAACTAATGTGCATATGGCAAGAACTATTGAGAAAAAAAAAAGAGAAAAGACACAGACTCAAAATGCCAAGAAAGATGAGGTGAGGGTATCTTGGCAGACTCTAAAATGGCAATAGAATATTGTGAACCACCTTGTATTTTAGAACCTCCCAGTGACATTCCATTTGCCAAATTGGTAACAAGGGGAGCAAATGAAAAGGAAACCTCACTGATCCTGTAGGTATTTTGATGTTGGAAACATGATTATGTTGATGACATAATCATGGTGACATCCCAGGCCCAGGCGATTTTCCCCAAGTTAGTGTCAGTATTGTACAACAGTCTCAGAGAAGACACAGGAAGCTTCCTGATTTACTGGTGGATTGGTGGCTTTCTCACTGTGTCCTCACACGGAAGGGAGAAAAGATCTCTCTGTGGCCTCCTTTATAAGGACACCAATCTTATTTGTGTGGCTTCACATACACTCCTAATCCTGTATTTGTCCCTTTTCCTGTCGCTGTGATAAAATACCCCAAAAAAGGCAAAGGAAAGGAGGAAGCATTAATTTGGCTCACAGTTTGAGGGTTCAGTAGTCCATCGTGATGGGAAAGTCTTGGTAGCAGGAGTCAGAAGCAGCTGGTCGCATGGCATCCACAGTCAGGAAGCAGAGACATATGAATACTAGATCAACCAGCTTTCTCCTTTTTATTCAGTCCTGGACTCCAGCTTATGGACTGGGTCACCCACATTTAATGTAGGTCTTCCAGCATCAATTAACTTAGTCTAGAAAATCTTCCCAAGGATATGCTCAGAGATGTCCATGGTGATTCTAAATCCTGTAAAACCGACAGCCCAGATTAACCATTAGATCTCACCTTAAAATTTCATCACACTAAGGATTCAATTTCAGCATACCAATCTGGGTGGGCAGAAAAAAAAACACATATTCTATAGTAACAAGAGTTCAAACAAATTTATCAATGGTATTATATATCAGGCCAAGTTGAGTTTATTCCAAAAATGACAACTAATGTAAGCTGCTGAGTCTTAGTTACTTTCCCATTGCTGTGATAAAACATCATAACCGAGGCAACTTTATAGAAAAAGGGTTTAGTTGGGGTTACAGCTACAGAGGGGGAGCATGGCAACAGGCATGCATGGCAGCGGGAATGGCAGGTGAGAGCTCACATTTCCAATCCTATGCTGGGAGCTGAGAGAACCCTCGGAATGGTGGCAGTCTTTAGAAACCTCAAACAAAGATCACCCACAGTGGCATACTTCCTCCAAAAAGGTCACACCCTCCCAAGATTCTCCTCAAAGTACCACCAGCTATTTAAATGTCAGGGACTTATGGGGAATACCTCATTCAACTACCACACAATGCTGTCCAGTTTAATGGAGAAATGTCATTACTCTCAATAAAGACAGAAAAATAGTATTCTTTACTGAAAGTCAATAAAAACTAACATATGAGATGTTTTTTAAAAAAATATGTTGAAGATCGCAGAACTGACATGAGAGTAAGGAACTACCAAACCAAAATTCTAAGTGGGTGAGTGGAATCCTAACACTGGTAATTTTGGAGACACCAAAAATCTGGCTTCACAGGACAGTGGATAAAAATCAAGACTGGACATGATCAGAGTGGCCTTGGTCCCCTGGGGCCCTCCCTCCCCAAAGCTAAATTCAACAAATGGCCATTCCTTAAGTAAACTTCCATCAAAAAGACTTTAAGGAACATTCAATCAATATCGAGCAAGGCATGGAAAAATCAAGCTTCCTCTACAGAATCATGACCACAAACCAGGCTCTGTGTGCACTGGCAGACCACAGCCACATTTTCTGGGTGGTCCAGAAAGTTCAGGTTTTGAAATTAAACATCTCCTGTACTCATCAGGTCCTAAGACTGCTGAAGGAAAAAAACACAGATCCTCTCCAGGGGGAAAGTACATCTTCCATCTAAGATACGGCCCCCAAGACAAATTGTCAAGAGCAGTGGCCAAAACAGCTAGACCAAACAAGTATGAGAGGTACCCAGACAATGTGTACAAGGAGCAGTGAGATGGTAATGAGAGAAACCCAACTGTAAACACCTCCCAGTTCAGTTCTCTGGCAGAATCTAAAACAATATGTGAGGAAGTCCTTTAAAAAACAAAACATAAAGCTCATATTTTCAGGAAATAAGGAACAGATCTGTTATTTAGCCCAGGCTACCCTATAACTCAAAATCCTCCCATTTCAGAATACTGAGTACTGGGATTACAGCTGAGTACCACTAGTGGCTTGTGATACAGCAGGCATGGATACTGACCAAACGGAACTCCTACCATCGAAAAACACAAAGAAAATTAAAATCTATGTGTTAAACAGCATAGGGTAAATACATGGAAGGAGACTTGAAGATGTGGAAGGCAGAAACAAGCATCTACTGTCACTCAGCAACTGCTCCAAAAGGACAGGGGAGCTATTTGGAGTAGCTGAGAATTTCTTACAACTGAAATAAGACTCTAAGCTATAAGATTGAAGAAATCTAACCGTTACCAAACTAGACAAAGTGTAAGAAATAAACCCGGGATCCCATTATTGTGAACCTGGAGAACAACACAGGCAGCTCACACTATTAAAAGAACAAGGGGAGCTGGGGATGGTGTCGCATGCCTTTCATGCCAGCACTAGGGAGACAAAACCAGGTGGATGTCTGTGAGTTTGAGGCCAGCCTGATCTACAAAGTGAATTTCAGGATAGCTAGGGCTGTTACAGAGAGAAACCCTGTCTTGAGGAGAGAGAGAGCGAGAGAGAGAGAGAGAGAGAGAGAGAGAGAGGGGGGGGGATAACAACAACACACACTACCCTTAAGCAGATACTAGACTTCTGTGTCAACCAGGGGAGAGAGAAGATGGTGGAGCCCTGCTGAAGGTAGCAAATGTCACCGGGGAATTGTTAAATCAGGGTAAACACACTTAGAAACAAAAACTAGGTTTTCCAAGAATGGATTATCCATTTGGTCAGTCCTAAAGGATGAGTTTTAGGTATTAGGAGAGCAAGGCTAGATGGAGGACTACCATAAAAGAGAAGCAACAATAGAAGAAAATCGACCAGATAGGTAACCTGTACCAGAGCTTTATTGTTGATGCTGGGGCTGGAGAAGGATGGAAACCATGGGGTCTCCACCTAGGCAGGAGGAAAAGCAAATAGGGTGATTATGTGAGTGTTTATGTATGTCCACTGTCTGTGCGAGGCTGGTGTACTGATTTAGACATAACAGTTTATGCTGTAGTTTCTCTAATAATTATTAATAGCAGAGAAACGGGTTATTACTGCCAGTCAACTCAAGGATTTTTTCCAAATGAAGTGATAAAAAATATTAAGTTAATCCAAAAGGGTAGAGGAAAGTTCTTAAAATTTTGTTAAGAAATCACTATGGTTAACCAATACAGACAGACATCAGATGGTCCAATGGTTGGGGACTGTGGGTGTGGCCATAACAGGTACTTCTCACTGACTATGGAAGAGGGAGGGGTAAGGGGAGATGGGGGAGGGTAAAGCAAGATGAGGCAGATGTTTATCTCACTGAGTCTGGAGTTCCTGGGGACTTCTGGCTTCCTCCTAAACATTTGATGACCTCACAGTGTTTTCAAACATGTGTATTATCCAGAGAAGTCGTAATTCATAGCTACCATTGTCCAATGACCCCAGTAAAATGCCTCTGTTCTCCAGGGGACCCAAAGCCTTCCTTCCCTGACTGGCTTGCAGGTCCCCAGAGCCCCTGAGCCATCCGCTGCACTGTAAATGTCTCCTGGCAGAGAGGCTTTCTCCAGGAAGACAAGCGACCTTTGTTGGATTTGAGGAACTCTCTTCCTCAGCCGGCCCGAGACAGCTTTCCAAAGCAAGGGATCTTGGGAGCCATTGTGCAAGCTTTCCTGTGGTGAGTCCCGTGATAAATGGAGACTTTTGTTTTGTTTTGTTTTTCTTCCTTACAGAGGAAATCAAATGCAGAGGCCTCTGTTTGCCTGGCAGAACCAACAAAGTCAGGAAGTTCAAGTGACAAGTGTCAGCTCCTGGTGGCTCCAAACAAAAGTACTACTCCCACCCTAAGAAACAGAAGCCATGATGTTAGAGCAAAAAGCACACGCACACACACACACACACACACACCACACCACCACCACCACCTCCACAAACAACAACAACAACAAAACAGTGCCTTGAAGAAACACAGCTTCCAGTACTATCACTTCTGTGTGGGAGATGGTTCTCTTTTCTTCAGCCATGCAATAAACATTAACTAGGCACACACAGTACCAGGCTGGTCCTTGTCACTGGTAAGCAGGACAAGGCGTGTGTCAGAGTCCTACCTGTGTAATGCATTGACTCACATGAGCAGGGGGCTGGGTAGACTGGGAACATCTGGGAAGGCTTTCAGCACAAAGGGTGATTAGGTGAGCCGTGTGGGCACCAGCAAACTCGGAGAAAGAGAAGCCATACTGGGCAGAAAGGGCAGTTTATGCAAAGGCCAGAGCATGCAAATGTGTAGCTCCTCAAGGACCTGCGGGTTCTCAGCCTCAGGGAACCCAGAAGGAGATGAGAGGAGGCTGAAGAAGCAAAAGTTCGAATCTGAGCAACTTCTATGTGAATATCTGACATTATGGAAAGGCAAAAAACAGAAACAAAACCAAAATCCTAGAGTGGGTAGTCATGTCATTGTTTTTATTTTTTGGTAAACTGAGGATCCAGAGGTTAAAGAAATGTGAGTGATGGTGCAGATTTAGTTACAACATAAATTGAAATGATGAAATGATACATCTTGAGCAAACTGCTTTCATTTACCAGGATCCCTCCCATTTAAAAATCAATAGAAACATCCAAACCCAGGAACCCATGCATGGAAGTGCATGCCTACATTCCTATCACTGACAGGCTAGGGTGGGAGGATGGACCTTGAGTTTGAGGCCAACCTGGGCTACATAGTGAGAGCCTGTCCAAAAAGTAAAATATATAAAATGCCTATTCCACAGGTCGGCTGGCATGTTAAGTGTTTCATGAGTGTCTGTTTTGGCATTAAGGATGAAAGCAGGTCACCAGGCTAAGCATGAGCTCTATGGTGGAGCCTCATCCTAGCCTTAGCGTTAGATGAGCATCTTGAGTAACTGTGACAGGGTAGCAATGGCAGTCATATCACGGAGCACTCAATTCAGCATTCACGTTATTTTCTGATCCTCATCACCCATCCCTAGGAATGATGAGAGCTGGGAAGGATAGGGAAGTGGAGACAACAAGAGAGGACACCGAGAACTCCAGCCTCCCAGAACCCCTGGGTAACCACCACCAGGAAAGCCTGCCTGGAGAGTGAGGAGGCCAGGTGAGGCCTTGGCTGGACTGCAGGAGGATGACAATGCCAAAGTTGGTCAATTGCATGCCGGGTGAAGGAGTAAAAAAGTCTTTAACCCCACACTCTGTGATCCAGCCTATTCCCTGAGAGGGTATAGTCAGACTCACTGCAAAGTTGTTATCTTACTCTTGGTTTAAAAATAATAATAGTAAAATAAACTCCCAGAGCCAAGGTAGTCCTTTGTGCTAAGTATGTTAGGGCTTCGGAGTGTGTGTCAAAACCCTGAAACATGGGCTTCCATGCCGGCTGAGAAGAAAGCCATCGGATGTGTCTTTGTCTAATGGTGACTCAGAATTCGAGGCAGGAAGAGAGAACCCTCTGCAGCCAACTGCTTCCTAGCCAACTCAGGACAAATGACTATCAGTGTGTGGGCACTCCCAGCCACAAGTGAGAGGGAAAATGCCCTTTACACAAGGCACAGCCGGTGGTCAGTAACACCCTCTACTAATGTAAACACGTGCCTCCCGTTGAGGCTGGCTCTTTGGAGATAAGACCCTTACCCTGTGAAAAGGGGAATCTTGTTTTGCAACACACAGAAAAAAATGTGCAAAGAAATAGGATATATGACACACGGTATGATGTGATCCGTTTCGGTAAATATGATATGGCATGCCATAGTGTGAATACAGTGTAATAGGATGTGGTTGCATAACGTGACATGATGCAATATGATGTGATACAGTATGGTATGGTAGGGTGCACAGTACAATACCAGACAATACCACACAGTGTGGTGATTTAGGGGCAAGATAAGGCAGTGGAAGAAAAGAGCCCCCGGAATGAGATGTGTACGTACGGACCCTACAGCCTTCCTCCCTCAATGCAGCTGCTGAACTGGAATCTCATGACTTCTAACACAGAAGTCACTTCCCCTTCCCTGTCCCTTTCCTTCTATCTCCCTCCTCCGAGCTGTGAGCATTGCAAGCTTGCCTGCCCTGTTGTTTTGTCTCTCTGTCCTCCAGCTCCCTTCTGTGTCTGTTTTAGGTTCTTTTACCCAGAGGACCAAGAATCTACAAAAGGGACTCTCGATCCCACGGTGGCACCGTAAAACAGGGCTAAATAATGCAACTTTAACCTTGCTTGCCACTCAGACCTAGCGTCCCAAGGACTAGAAATGTTTCTATATAGCCAAAGCCAGAGATGCTACACCTGTAGGGGACACCAGGACTTCCTCTTCTCTAGATGTGGCAAGTGAGGGTAGAAGAGGAGGGAAAGAGGGAGGGAGAAGCAAGAGGCAGACCTTGTCTTAACCCGTCTCTGTTACTGCAACAAAGTACCGGCCTCTGTGTGTAGCTTATAAACAATACAAATGTGTTTTTCACAGTTCTGGAGGATGAGGAATCCAAGGCCAAGGGATCAGGATATTTGAATCTGGTGAGAACACTGGCTTTGCTTCCAAGATGGCTTTTTATTTTATTTTATTTTATTTGTATATTTTTTTAGGTATGAGTGCTCCATCTGCATGGATCCCTGCATGCTAGATGAGGGCAGCTGAGCCCATTACAGGTGACTGTGAGCTATTATGTGGTTTGCTGGGAATTGAACTCAGGACCTCTGGAAGAGTAGCCAGTGCTCTTAACCACTGAGCAGCTCTGCAGCCCCCAAGATGAGATATTGAAGACTGTATTTGTGTGTCACAGAAGAATAAGAAGATAGAGACACATAAAGGACAAAGCTAGTGACTCTTAAGACACCAGCATTCATGAGGGTAAGATAATCATTGCCACAAAGGCCACATTTCTTAATACCCCCATCACAAGCATTGAGTTTCAACATCAAGTTTGGAAGAGGTGCATTCAAACTACAGCAGGTGTGATGGTTTGAAAGGCAAATGTCCACCTCAGGCTCACCTGTTACCTGATAGTACTGTTTTGGGGTCATGATGTTTGGGGACTGCGGTCTATCTTACAGACATGGATTGCTGAAGGCCTTTGAAGACGCTATCCACTTCTGATTCCAGCCCAAGCACACTACCTCCTATCTATGGAGATTATTTGTGTTTAATTTCCCCTAGATATTCTTAAGCATGTTGGCTAGATCTGCATGTGTCGAGGGCAACTGTAATTCAAAGATCAAGGCCCTATGGAGGTGACAGGCACATGCAGGCACTGCCCCAGGCAGTTGTACTTATATGTATTTCTTCCAAGGCTTCCTTGTCCTTTTGGGTGATGCTTGCTTCAGTGGCAACCAGGGCCACCCTTATGACTGGGCATGGTTGGTCCTTAGTCCCCACCTTCCTCTCATCTCAGATTTACTCCTGCACAGTCTGTGTCATTATGGACCCCTGTGGTCCAACTGTACCCTCTAGAATCCCTCTGATCCTGGGCTACATGACCTCTGGACCTTTAGCTAGTACCTAATATATTATTTTTGAAGCATGCTAGGGTAGCCATATTTTTACTCTTGTGTCTTTAGGAAAGATGGCAGTTACCATGGATACCATAAACCCTGCAGCACACCTTTACTGGGGTCTCCCATCCCCAGCACACAAACTGTACACAGGAGTTTCCTGGGAAGTGATTCCCTGCTCTATACCTCAGGGCTAGTGTGGGAGTAACCCAGAACCTTCCCTTTAGAGGACAAATGACAGCTATTAGAAGTTTGTCCATTTAAAAAGGAAAGCAAACTTGCTCAAACTAGCTCAGGTGGAATGGTAGTGGGGGGGGGGGGAGACAGAGAAACCATGAAGTCCTTCAGGAGGAACAGCTGGACTACATGGAGCCAGAGAACTCTTGGGCCTGTCCTGGTCTCCCAGCTGGCTTCCTGTGGCCTCTCACCCCAGCTTCTCTGGGCAAAGTTTTGAGACCTGTGCTAATGCTGAGCAGTCTGGAGTGGTGGAGGCAGGTGGAGAGGTCTAGCTGCTTGCCCATGACAAAGGCTCTGCACACCTTCTTAGGAGCTTGGCACAGCTGTAAGGTGTGAAAACTGTATTTTAAAGATGACCTTGACCATACGAGCTGAGCGCACCTAGTCCAAACACCAGAAATCTGAAAGGAGCCACAGCCAAAACTTTCCAAGCAGTGATAGGAGGCCTTTTACACACCCAGGTATAACCACTTACAATCAACCCCAGACTGTCTATGGTGTGTTTGAAATATAAATAAATTTTGTGCTTGGACTAGACCTCTGTCCTCAAGATAAAATAATAATAAATAATAAATAAATCTGAAATCAGAAATTCTCCTGGTCCCACCATTCAGTAAAGAGATTCAACCTATGTTTACATCTTGGGCTTGGGGGGGGGAGGTCTTAGCATTGGCAGCATTTATGAAGGCAGGCTTCTAAAGTCTGCTTTATTGTTACCATCTGCAGACATCCACTGGGATGTGTTTACCATTGTTCTCCAGCAAAGCTCAAGCAGATGCCCTTGTAAATAATGCTTCCTTCCGGCTTCCTTCTACTGGGGAATCCCAGTGGGTAATTAGCAGGAGCATCACATGACCCACATGAAGCTATCTCAAACACATGTATGGTTTAGAGATGCTTCAGTAAAATTCATTTCACGGTAGGGTCAATATGGGGGAATGATTCCGTGCAAAATGATGGGAACAAGCAGCTGTTTGCCTGTTTTCATACCAAAGAGCTATCAGAGTGTAAGGGAAGATGAAGATGAGTGATGCTCAGTGCTATCACTTTACAGAATAATCTCCACACCCTTAAAACCCTATAAAGGAGTATTTACACACATCTAAAGTAATTATTTAGTGTGTTTTTCACCCATTCTTTTTTTCCAACTTTTTTTTATTTGAATTAGAAACAGGATTATTTTACATGACAATCCCAGTTCCCTTCTCCCTCCTGTCCTCCCCTATCTGCCCCCCAACTGAAACCCTACCTATCACATATCCTTTCTGCTCCCCCTGGATGGTGAGGCCTTCCATAGGGTGTCATCAGAGTCTTTCGTATCCTTTGGGATAGGGCCTAGGCCCACCCCTGTGTGTCTTGGCTCAGGGAGTATTCCTCTATATGGAACGGGCTCCCAAAGTCCACACCTATGCTAGGGATAAGTGCTGAACTACTACAGAAGGTCCATAGATTTCTGAGGTTTCCTCACAGAAACCCATGTTCCTGGGGTCTGGATCAGTCCCATGCTGGTATCCAAGCTATCAGTCTGGGGAGCAAGGGTTCCCCCATGTTCAGGTCAGCTGTTTCTGTGTTCACCCATTCTTTTAAAAGTTACTTAACAAAGTAGGCAAAGATGTGCTTTTGTGGGCAGTTACGATTGAAACGGTACCTAATTGCCTCCTTTATTTGATAGTTCTTATGCAACAACATGCAAGTCCTGTGAGGCAAAGGAAACTGCTTCCCATTTTCATTTTGCCTGATTTTCTGTCAGCCTTCCTCTTCCAGTGTTCCAGAGTTCAAATACGTCATGCTCTGAATCCTAATGGGCTCTGTACTCTGTGAAAAATGAAGGCAGCTTCTTCTCATTGGGCGCATTCTCTGAGTTCATCCACAGATAATGTTACACCACACATAGCCAGCTTTCCAAATGGCCTATGGGAACTGGAGAAGGAAAAGAGACTTCTATGGCAAATGGATGTCTCTATGATGCCCCAGATTAAGAATGGCAGGGAGCCAGACATCCTGTTATGTCTGCCTGAATAGGCCTACATACTTAGGAGACTGAGGCAGAGATCCCTTGAGCCCAGGAGTTCCAAGATAGCCTGGGCTACAGAGTGAGGCCCCCATGGGGAGGAGGGGATGTTGTTAGATTTTCAGTATTCCTATTGCTTCCAATTGAAACAACACCCAGCTACTCAACAGGTAAATGCAGACCAATGAGACTGTAACATGCAGGAGTGATTTTGACTCTTTCCAAGGGGAGTGTTTTACTTCAATCTAATTTGAAAGTCTGCAGCCTGCTGGCTTAACTAGTGTCTTGTAGGCCCAGACGGACAGTGAAAGTTGGCCATTCTCCGCAGTGGCCCCTTTGTGCAGTTAGTTGCCTGCTTCCTTGTGAATTTCTGGCCCACTGCATTCCACCTACTCATTAGCTTTATTTAAAAACCTATCATTGCCTGGAGACACCTGGGTCCGTCCACAGAACGTGAATAATTGCAAGAATCGAACAAAATTAAGCACCCAGGATCATCAGAGGTGGCTTTGTGCAAGGATAAAGCACAGCTGGTGCCCCCTTAGAAGGTGAATTGAGACTAATTGGATAATCTAGAAACCAATTAGCCTGAAAGAGGAAAAAAAAGTCGGTTTAGCTGTAAGGAGAGGCATTCTCAGTGGGAAGAGGAAAGGCATTGTGTGCATTAAGATGCAGCTTATGGAACTGAAATACCCTGGGATAGAAACATTACAGATTTATTTTCACTGCCGTGGTATAAAACATTAGGGTGAAGGTGCTGGGCTGGAGTCAGAGATGGGGCTTTTCTAGTATGAGTTATAGGCATGGGTCAGGCTGTCCCTTCGGCTGCAAGACAAAGTTTTCCTTATGTCAGTTGCTGTGAATCTTCCTTTGAAATGAAAATGGCTTGTAGACCTACTTTTACTTAGCACCTAGGTAGGTATACATTTGACTCTAATAAAAGCCATAAATATTCTTCTGCTAAAAAGTCATGTGCAAAGGTAAGTGTCCTTTAGCACATTTAGTCCATTAAGAAGGCATGAGCTGAGGATAAATCTTCTAAGAATGTCACTGTACTAGCACTGTAACCAAAGTTTGAATCTGTAACATGTTTGATCATATAAGAACACAGGTGGCATCTGAAATTAATAGGCCCTTAGGGTGTAGCAGTGTGAAATTGACCCTGTGGCCTCATTTCTAGAGTCCTCTAATCAACAGGCCTCAATAGCTTTGGGCTAAAATGAGGTAATGTTCGCATTTAGTAGCATCTATCACAGGAAGTAACAACTAGCAGGCCTGTAGTCAACCCAAGGGTCATGGTGTCACTTGTATTTCCAAAGTCCAACCTCTTGCCAGGAACTTACTGGTGCTTGATGAACATGCAAATATCACAAAATCAAAGTGGGGTAACAATACCTGGAATGACAAACAGACACATGCCTTGGTTCTATCTAGGCTCTGGGGACAGACATTGCCTGAGTGGATAGGAGCTGGCTGACAAAGCAGCCTGCAGGATGGTGTGGTTGTTTGAATAGAAATGGCCTCCATAGACTCATGTGTTTGAATACTTGGTCCAAAGGGAGTGGCACCATTAGGAGGTGTGTCCTTGTTGGAGTGGGTGTGGCCTTTTTGGAGGAAGTGTGTCACTAACGGGTGGGTTTTGAGGTCTCAGAAGTTCAAACCAGTTCACTTCCTGCTGCCTGCTGATCCCCTCCATGCCACCATGCTTCCTACCATGATGATAATGGACTGAACCTCTGAAAACTGTAAGCCAGCCCCAGTTAAATGTTTTCCTTTATAGGTGTTGCTGTGGTCATGGTGTCTCTTTACAGCAATAAAACTCTAAGACAGATGGGAAGGAAGCCATGCCCTGCTTCCCTGAACCCATGAGCAGGAGCCACCTGTCTCACTGCAGAAAGCCCAGCATCTAAGGCCTTGGACAAAGCACAGCAGAGAACCATGGTGCTCCTGTTGAGGCAACAAATGACCTACCAGCACTTGGAGAATCAACTAGAGGAAGACAGCTGACTCTGAGACAGCTTCCTTGCAGAGCCCTTCCCAGCACTTCATCTATGTGTTTTTTCTGTTGCTAATTTTTCAGTGAAGTTGGAATTTTACTCCCCTTCCCCCATTCAGCTGTTTCTCCTAGATGAGCTTGAGATCAGCATTCCAGCCTGCTTCTTACCTACACATACACCTGGCCTTCCCTACTGTGAGGGATGCTTTCCAGAGGCAGGAAGAGTGTTCCTCTCAGCCCCTGACTCCAAGAACATGATGCAAGGCCACTTGTCCCTACAGATGGCTTTTTAAATCAGCCTTTCCTAAACAACAACAACAACAACAACAAAATGGAGCTCTAAGAAGATAAATTGGCAGTGGTATCACTTGTGATGTTGCTTGTTGACTGGGTTATTTCAAACCAACCCCCCATCCAGCCCTATAGATTCTCCCTGCTTCAAGACAAGGCTGAATTCACCCCAGTGTGGTGCAGCATCCCCAAGAAGGCCCAGATGCCATCCTGTATCAGCTCCAATGCTAGTCACAACTCACAGTAAAGGGTCCTCCTTGGGTGTCCTGTAATTGCAGCTTTGGAACTGGAACATTACCTGTGATGACGGTGTTCCCATGGAAGGGAGGCTGCCACAGCCCAAAATTGTGCCCAAATGTAGGAGGCAGTTGGCACTTTCATGTGCTTAAAGAATTTCTGTCCTGCTTTCAGAAGTGGCTTTCAAATAGGTGTTTGGGGGTAGATTGTTTCAAAGTATATACAGTATATATCGTATTTTACCCCTTTTTAATTGCACAACTCAGTAACATTAAGTCCATTGACATTGTTGTGTAACGATCATCTATCTCTAGAGTTTCATCATGCTAGACTGAAACTCTACACTGATAGACATGAATTCCCTATGTAACACCCTCTACAACTACCCCTAGGTAACTACCATCTATTTTTCTGTCTCTATGAGTTTTATTGCTAGGTGAACCTCACATAAATAATATCAACCTTTGGGGTTTTCCTCAATGAGTGTAACTATTTTAAAACCCTTTCACACTGTAGCATGGGTCAGAATAATTACTTCTAATGAATGAATACTAGCCCATGGTTTAGATAGACCACATGTTCTTAACCTATTTGTCTATCCATGGACACTCAGATGGCATCTCCATGGAGGCTGTGAATTCGGCAGCACATCCTTCAGTGCTCACTTTCCAATTCTCTGGGTGTGCGTCTAGAATTGGGCACTACTCGCTCATTTGGTAAGTCCATGGTTAGAGGACTGGCCGTATGGTTTCCCATAGCAACTGCTCTACTTTACATCCCCACCAGCAGGAAACAAGGGTCCCAATTTCTCTACATCTTCATCATCTTTTGCTATTTTAAAGAGTCATTCCAGTGGGCACGGCCTGGGCTTGCATCTCCTTAATGTGTAACATTAGCCGAGCATCTCTTCGGGTGTTTAGTGGACACTTGTGTGTCTGCTCTGGAGAATGGCCTGTCCAAGTCCTCCACTTGTTTTTAAGTAGAGCTTTGATATTGTGTTATGATGATTGTCAAATCTCCTTTTTCACCTAGATTGAGGCATCCTTAGGAGACAGCAATGGGCAGCCAGTGCTGGGCTCTTGCTGGGCGGCACCGCATGCCTGTGGAGCATCACTGAATACAACAGCCTCTTTCCCCAAGAAAGCAGTGAGCCACTGAGGCAGCAATCACAAAGCAGCGTCCCAAACACACTTGGCTCTGCAAGGCAAGAAAGGCCTTGGCCTGGACAGCTCTGGGGACCAAGTGACAGCAGCAGCCCCCTGAAGCTGCACACTGGCCTCACCTAGAGTCCCCCTCCGTGGGATTCTAAACCCCGAGGCCAGGGTGTTTTCAGCTTTTCACTGTAACACAGTCTCATCCAGAGAGTGGCTTTTTCCAGGTCAACTCCCCTCCCCATGCCCCACCCCCATCGGGGCCAGTGTTACTGAACACCTTTAGGGAAGGAGGCACGGCTTGCAGATTAGTATTTTTCAAACGTGCCAAAATAACCAAATAATTTCCAAGTGTAGTCCAGTCGAGGACCCTTGATGATTAAACACGAGTGACCTGGTTTGAAGCACGTGCCTTGGCCTTTCTTGTTTCCTGGCTTGACCCGTTGGTCCAAAGTTGGCCAGGGCCGGGTGGGTTGGGGTGTCTTTCAGGCCTCTGGGTGAGGGCGTGGGCCCAGCATCCTCCTCCATGGATACAACAGGGCTCCCCGCGCGTCCCCCGCGTGCTCCAGCTCTAAAGTAAACACAGCGGAGAGACCGGTGCCGCCCGCCCGCCCGCCCGCCTGCTCTCTGCCCGGCTGCAGCCGGCCCGAGCCATGGCGGAGGCGGTGCCGGCCTCCCCTGCGGGTGGCCGCGGCCTGCACCGAGGCATCATCCAGTGGTGAGCGGCCGGGATCCGGCACAGGGAGGGTCACTGCCGGCGGGGCGTGAAGCCCAGGCCGAAGGAGAGGAGGAGGACTTCTAAGTCGAGAGCGGGAGGCCAGGGCTGAAGACGCGGGTTCTCACACACACGCGGTCCACATCCGCACTGGGCTCCGGTTTTCCATTTGGCTGTCCCCGTGGGTCACACTTCCCGTGGGAAGCAATCCAGCTTGCCCCCGACCTAGGCCTGTTGGTAGGAGACCTGGAACGCAGGCAGGCGTTGGCCAGGGGAGGAAACGTTTTTTTTGTTTTTTGTTTTTTGTTTTGTTTTGTTTTTTTTCTCTCTCCTGGCGTGAGTTCTAGAGTGGATGTGCCTAACTTAGAACAACTTTTAGTTTCAACAATGCATTCCATATTATTTGTGAAATTCACTTCTTGGCTATTTAAATACAGAAAAAAAAAAAAAAACTAGAAAGAAAAATACCCTCAGCCCGTGGGACTAAACTCAAGAGTTTGCGGCTCTTTATAAATAGGAAAATAATTGAAGCCAGTCCTCAGACCGTGGCTTTATAAGGTGACTATTATATATCAGCCTACATTTTTCTTTTTGTAAGCTTTAGAAATATTTCTCAGGGAAAACTCTTTTGAAAGAGTCATCTGAGTAAGAAATAGAAAAAAAATGAAGAGTTTACAGTTATAAATAGTTACTATCCCCCTCCCCCCAAAATGACAATCCTCAGCGTGAATAAGAGAAAAACAACAGGAGCATATAACCAGACCTGCGTGCCTTCTTAGCAGGAAGAGTCAGCTTGGTACCTTAGTTTACTGTTTCAGCTCACCACTGCGTTTCTGGTGTTTTGAATTTTGCTATATGTATTAGAAAGAGTGATTATAAAATTTAAAATACTTGGGCATCCTCCTTAGGTGGCTTGTGGCTTGGGGCCACATGCTATCTCTCCCAGAGATAACTGGTGTCTTCAGGATGGTGTAATTTAGCAGCAAATCAAGCCCCATGCCCAGAATTCCTAAGTAGGTGGGCCTCTGCTGACACATCCTTCAGGGCTGGGAGAGAGGACTGGAAGACTTCAATTCACCTACACTGGCATTCAGAATACTGCCCCAGCTTCTAATATAGATAGCCTTGGAATGGAAGAGACCAGGCTCCCCAAAGGGATGGTTATATAGATCTATAGAGAGAGCAATGGCCAAGATCGGGAGACCTGGTAGGTAGCTGAGGAGAGAGTAGGAAAAGGACATGCCCAACTGTTGTCACGTGGAAGAAGGGCCATGTTTCTGCATTAGTTCACTCGTGTCTTCCAGTCAGTGATCTGTTAGGTAGGATAACAATGATTTATTAGTCAAGTGGGGTCCTATCTGGGACAACAGTGTCACTGTCATCTGCACATGGTAAGTTATCCCCATGGCTAGTCTAGGGGGATGGAAGAAAGAGGTTTCCATTTCTGAGACAGGAAGAGACACAGTCAAACTGGGGAACACAAGAATAGACACACTGTGGCTACAGACCCTCAGGGCCTGGCTGGGTTGGGCCTCGGGATCCAACCGCAGGTAAAACACGGGACATTTTTGGTGGCACACCTGTGGTAGTTTAGCCTCACATCTTTTCCCCAGAGCCACATGCAATAGAGGTCAGGCTTACCACAGCAGTAACTCCTTGGGGTTGCACTCCCTGGAGGCAGTCTGCTAACACCTACAATGTCTGTGTCTTTCTTGCTTCTATTTGGCACTATGATGAGAGAGATAAAAAATGGCAGTCCCTGAAAAAATCAGGTTAATAAAGAAAATGGCTTATTCTAATGGCTCCTCCAGAGGTTTCAGTCCAGGGTTACCTGGTCCCATTGTCTTTTGTGTCTGTAGCCATGGTTTTTGTGTCTGTGGCAGGATAGAACAACATGGAGAGTGTGCCTCGGGGAGCAATGCTGCTAATGGCAGTCATAAAGCAGAGGGGAGAAACCCCAGGTCCTAATATCTCCTTCAAAGGCACCTCCCCAGTGACTTAACTTCCTTATGCCAGTCCCACCATCCCCCACACATAGTAGTAGAGGCCAGGCTATTCGCCAGTGGGCCTCTGGGACCAATTAATGCCCACACCCTCCCACCCGGCTTGACTCCTTGGGTGTACACTGTGGTACTATTTTGCTTTACCAGATTAGTAAGTCTCTATCCTGTAGTTACTTCCATCTTGGGTATGAATCTGTAAAGATTAGTCGAAGAGTATCTACCTCTTTTTAGCATGCAACTTCCCCTCCAATAAAACCCTAAGCCTTACAGTGTAGAAAACGGAAAACCCATAGTCTGTATTTCAAACACTGGCCTGAGGACAAAAGAGATCTTTCTTATGCTGCCTGTGAGCTTCTACTCCATTCGGTAACCTAGACAGAGGTCATGTTACTGGACCCATGTATGTGCCTGGTCATTGGTTCTGTCAGAAAAATACTACCTCAGAAAAATAGCTGCCAATTTCCCATTTCTGGTTTCCTCTCTCTCTCTCTGCAGGCTAGTTGACAATTTCTGTGTCTGTGAAGGGTTCAGTGTGCCTCGATGTCTCATGTATGAGATTTATGTGGAGACCTGTGGGCAGAGTGCTCAGAACCAGGTTAACCCAGCAACATTTGGGAAGGTAAGTGTGGGGATTTAACAGAGCTGTATTTACTGAGGTGTTGTTTTGTAAGTTATAGCCCCAGGGAGGCTTATGTGTGAAGATACATTCTGAGAAATGTTGTTAGGTTATGTCATTGTTCAAACACAGACTGAGATAGGTGCAGTATTGCTGAGGGTAAAGCCTTATGGGACCCCATATGTGTAGACTGCGACTGATTGCCTCTGAGGAAAGTCTAACATGCATTTGGGTTCACTGGGGTCTCAGTAGGTCTGGTAGGTTTTGTTCTCAGGAGCCACCCGTCAGTAGTCTTCATTTGTTTTGAAAATCCACTTTTCATCTCCACACTTTACAGTGGTTTGGGGGGGGGGAAGTTAAAGTACTCTTCTCGTGGCAACCCCAACATTTGCCAAAGAGCTTGGTTTGCTAGGCACTTACTCCTGAGTAGAAGTGCCAAAGCTCTCAGAACACAGTTCTGAGTCATGCTGGTACCCAACAATTGATGCTTCCTGCACTTCAGGTGGAATTAGAGAACTCACTGACTTTGGAAGTTGATATTCATATCCAGGAACTTGGTCTGATAACACTTAATACACAACAGAATGACAGCCCGAGACCCTCTTCATTCAACAACTCTCATGAGCAACTACTTAATGATAGACCCTGCTTTAGATGCTGGGAATACAACAGTGAAGTTGACAGAGAGCAAATCCAGGCCTCACTGCATTCTAGCTGTTAGGCTACCAGGCCTATGCAGGGATCATTAGTGTTGTTTCATTGCTAGCAAAATAAACCTGGAGTGATTATAGTGAAGAGTCCCACAGCTGGCCTTAATGCATGGCTAGCAGATCTGGCCTCCTGAAGCAGGATAGGGTTCTCTCCACTTGTTGATTCCACCAAAACCCTTAAGCACAGAGACATTGACAATCAAATGGTCTGAGTGATGCTCAGTGCAAAGGAGCCTTCTAAGCACCTTACCATGGCTGTGAACTTCATATGAGATAGCGAGCCATCTCTGGGCTAAGACCTGACGTTAAATGAAGAACAGTACATTTCTGCAAAGGGGAGGGGGGTGCTATTTCTCTGGACATTCACAGCCCATGGCAGGATTTGTGGTTCGAACAGCAGAACCCAGGCTGATGAAAAATCACTTACCCTGTCATCAGGGGGCTTGGCACAGTTGACAACCTGCACCGTGTACCCAGGATAATCTTAGATGACTAGGGTGACAAGGAGCTTGCTAATGGGGGTCACAGAGCTGCCAATTCTGTTTTTCCCCTGTCTCCCTGTCTTTTTTGGGGGGGGCTTCGAGACAGGGTTTCTCTGTGGCTTTGGAGGCTATCCTGGAACTAGCTCTTGTAGACCAGGCTGGCCTTGAACTCACAGAGATCTGCCTGCCTCTGCCTCCCAAGTGCTGGGATTAAAGGTGTGCGCCACCACTGCCTGGCTCTCCCCTGTCTTTGTATGTATACAGAATTGGATTTGTTTAGGGTATCCTTTGATCACTGGTGAATGTATAGCCTGATGGTTTAAAAAAAAAAAAGTCATTGTCATCATCCTCTTGTCTGGGTAAGAAAACCAAAGAGCCTGATAAAGATGAACTCAGTCAACCTGGGAGATGGCTCAAAGGAAAGGTACGTGCTGAGCAAGTGTGAGGACCTGAGTTCTAATCCCCAGCCTCTAGGCAAAAATCTGCATGTGGTAGTGCATGTGTGTGACCCCAGCACTGAGGAGACAGAGACACATGGGTCCTGGGGGCTTACTGGCCTCTAGCCGATTCACCTCTAGTTTTTTTGTCACTTTATATTATATGAAGAACTCACTTGATCTTTGTGTGATCCCGTGCTTCGTGCAATCTTCCACTGTGGGTGGACACTAGGACTGTTCCCTGATGTCGCTGTCGTAACCAAGCACATACCTGTATTCAAGTGTGCATGTGAGGGTCTCCTCTTGGGCATGAACCTGAAGAGTGACATGGGAGAGTCACAAGATGTGTGGACATGAGGACCACACTGTTGGTAACTTCCTTACCTTAACTAGTAATCCTAGGGATGCTTTTGTGGTCTCCCAAACTTGAGTTATATTTAGATCTACTCTTCCAACTCAGTTCTCATAGCTGAAGCTTCCAGTTTCTGGTGACCTTTCTGTGCTCATGCTATGGGGTTGAATCTTCTGCTGTGACAGCTGCTTGAATATAGGAAGCAACTGCTCCTATCGCCATGTCTTGATCATGACTCCTCTTGGCTCCTTAAAAGGCCACCTTCCTGCCCACACATTTCATTGTGACTTCAGTTTGTGGATATTCCTCCCTAAAAGTGCCTTCAAGGATGCCACCCAGTGCCACCCAGTGCCTCCATAGTGTCCTCAGACACAGGAGTGTTTTCTTTTTTCCTTTGGTTTGTTTGTTTTCCACTTGTTTTTAATTTTCCTTGGAGGCTTTTATTCTTCTTGCCACTCCCTTAGTTTCACTTTAAATTTGTCACCATCAAAAATAAATACAATAAACAAGCTAGGTCTCCCAAGACTGCTTTATAAGCTGTAAACACTACATGTAAATAAACAGATCAAAGCCAAAGAGGAAAACTACCTTCCAGGTCCCTTTATCACAACATCTTACGAGGTGACTCAGAAAGGTTTCCAGCCCGCTGGGAATTCCCACCTGCTATCACACAGCCCAAATGTTTGTGGTTTCATCACTCAGAATTTTAAGAAACAGCATGAAAGGTGCTGCAGGGTACTGGGTAGCCTGGTATATTGGCCTTCTCTTAACCACCTTCTTGCCCATCTTCTCGGAGGGAAATGGGTGACGTCCACAGGGCATGATCTTTCCTTGGCTAAGATTGCAGAGACGGCTTCCCATCTCTCCAAATGGTGTCATTAGAGGTTGTTCAGTTCTAGAACATTCTCTTTCACCTCCTTTTAAGATCTAGGGTTGGGAATATAGCTCAGTGGTAGAGCCCTTGCTTAGCATGTGGAGCCCCTGTGTGTCCAGTCTCTGCACCAAACAGAAAAAAAAAAAAAAAGCTTGTCGTGGGTTGTTACACTACAGAGCATTCCAAAGGAAAGAAATGAGACTCCAGTCTGACCTCCACATTTATTTTGAATTCTTTGTCTTAATGTTTCCCTTAGAATCCACTCCCCAAGATGCCAAGGTTCTAACATGAAGTTTGGTTGGCGAGTTGCCTGGAGAATAGGCCAGTGGAATGGGACTGATTGTTGGGAATGTATCCTGTGTGCCAAAAGCTGTGGCTAAATGGAGAAGGGAAGGGAAGGGGAAAGGATATGACCACAAAGCATGTTTACAAGAGAAACAACAGAATATCCAATTCTCGCTTCCTCCCTCCTCCCCTGGGAACTGAGTCGATTCCCAAGGAGTTCCTGCACAGATGATTCGGATGGGCATGCAGTGTGCGATGCACATTCTGGCTGCAAATGATATCTTCCATGGATTGGGGAGTTTCCGGAGGCCGACTTCCTCTGCTAAAATAACACTGACGAATGTTTTTCTGATTAGAAAAGGATTGCACCTCCTTTGTGAGCAATGTGGAAATGGAAAAGTGTTAAGAAGGGGAAAATAAATGCTGGCTGTAGCCTCACTGTCGAAGGTATAGCCACGTGCATGGTTGGTTTGCACACAGGCACACACGCTTGTATGAATAGCAAGAGCTGGGAGTAACCACAGACCTCGTTCTCATGTCCCTTGTCCCTGTGCACCTGGTGCTCACCCATTTCCCTCTGCCCTGATGAGCTGGTGAACTGCCCGGAAGCCTCCCTAGAAACCCTGGTGAAGGCCAAGTTCTCTTGTCACCTTAGTCCACTCAACCACAGCAGCTCAATGCTTGAAATGCCCAGCCTCATATAGTGCCCAGATTCTAATGCGGCTTCCAGGTGGCATGGTCTCCGCATCTCCCAGCTCTGGCGTGCTGCAGAGACCCAGGTGTGGGGCTTGTTTTCTGCCTCTCCACTTCACCCTGCTGGCAGGTGTTGGGTGAACCTTTCTGGGAAGAAGCAGGGAGAGAGGAAGGACAAAGAGGCTCTTTTAAGAAGCAGCTGGATCCTTTTATTAAAAGTGATTTATTTATTTTTATTTCATGTGCATTGATGTTTTGCCTGCATGTATGTCTGTGTAGGGGTATGGGATCCCCTGGAACCAGATTTCCAGACAGTTGTGAGCTGCCATGTGGGTGCTGGGAATTGAACCAGGGTCCTCTGAAAGAACAGATAGTGCTCTTAGCAGCTGAGCCATTGCTCCAGCCCCAGCTGGACCCTTTGGTGATAGGTTCTTCAATATCTGCCTTGGGCACATTTCATTATGTGTCCCTTGGCTTGGTAGATAAGTTTTCTGGTGGAGCCTACTAGTGTCTGCCCGCTTTCTTCGTCCTCTGCAACTCTACATGAAAAGTTTGTGCTCTCCCCAGCTCCAGCTTTCTCACACATGGCCGACTTCTGGCCACAGAAAGTGTTTGGCCGTTCTTGATCTGAGCAGACTAAGTAGGTGGTACTCACAGAACCTATAGCAGTAGCCTCCAGGCCCTTCTAGTCCTGCTCACTCGAGTTCTGGGTTGTCACAAGATGGCAACTGTAATGGCCTCATAGGAAACACTCTGAGTGGCTGGACCTCCCTTCCTTCCCACACAGCCCTCACAGCAGAGAGGGCACTCCCTTAGTGAGAAGTCCTTCCATTTCCTCATCTCTGCTTCACTGTATCTGAGTGAGCTCAGGATTTTTTTTTTTTTTAGTTTTATGAGTGAATGCCCATTTTATAACAAAATGCCCACAGATACAAGCCCCTAGTTCTGTTGCCACAGTTCACTGTTCATCCTTCTCTCCCCCCTTTTGCCCTGTCCTGTTATAGAGATACTACAAGGATAGAGAGTAACATATGGATGGTGGACTGATGGGTAGACAGACAGAAGATAGATAGATGGATAACAGGTCCAGACAGACAGATGAGGATGAAAGAAAGATGATAATTCAGATGAGAGGAAACCGTTTCTCATTTCCCTCAAATGCTGCCCCTGGAAGATAATACAAAAGGGAGGCAGGTGGTACAAAGCCGTGCAGGAGCTTGGCCGAGCAGCTCTGCAGAGAGCGCAGACATCATTGGCAATGATGTGGCTTTCCCTGTTCTGGCTTCCAAGGCGTCCCTCCACGAAAGATTTCTCCTAGCAGGTTTGAGCCCAGATACTTGCCTGTGGTTAGCCCTTGCTAAGGCAGCTATGATAGATTCCTGTTGATGAATGGAACTTGAGCATCCCTGGACACGGGCGCATCAAGGCAACTCAGCCCAGAGATGGGAGTTTGGATCCAAATAGCTGGTACTTCAACAGTTTAGTGCCATTTTACTCCTCAAAAACCTTGGAAGTGAGAAAGGGGGTGAGCCATGAGATAACTATGACACCAGAAGAGGAGGAAAGCAGTAGAACAAAGCTAGAGCCATGCAGCTGTGGACAATCCAATTTCTAGAGAACTTTCATGACTCCCATCAGCGATGTAACGTTGAAGAGAGCAGAATGCAAGACCGCAGGCACTGTCAGACGCCAGCGGTTTCATCTACAAACACAGAGAAGGCATACAAATACTGAGACTCTGAAACAAAGTTTTGTTTTAGAGCAGTGGTCCCCAACCTTCCCAGTGCTGTGACCCTTGAATGCAGTCCCTCATGTTGTGGTGACCCCCGGCTGTAAAATTATTTTGTTGCTACCTCAAAAGTGTAATTTTGCTACTGTTACAGATCTTAATGTAGATATCTGTTCTTTCTGATGGTCCTAGGTGACCCTTGTGAAAGTTGTTCAGCCCTCCCCCCTTGCCTGTAAAGGGGGTCACTACCCACAAGTTGAGAACCGCTGTCTAGAGGTTTGGTGCTAGGATCTAAGCCAGGACACTACATACCCCAGCTTGGATAATGAGGTTTATTTAAAGTGACACTTTTTACTCTGTGACATACTTTACTTACCCAATATGGTCCCCTAATTTTATTTGCATGTGTTCTTCTTATAATCACTTATAATACTTTTTATAACTCTTTGGCAAGTATAGATAAAAATGAGTTTGTCTTCAGTTTTCAAATTGCATCTTTCAATTTGTTTGTTCCTGCAGCTCGTGCGCTTGGTTTTTCCTGACTTGGGCACCCGGAGGCTGGGCACGAGAGGAAGTGCCAGGTAGAATTGTCATGGTTGCTTTGTGTTAGATGGTGAAAACAAAAGTGTGGGCAAATCACAATAAATGACAAAATGTGACATCTCTTACCAAATGGTGCTGTGGTTCAGACTGAATCCCTGTGTCTGGAGTCATTCAGGCAGCAGCACTATGTTCATTTGCTTCAAAATCTCATTAAAATAGGAAGATCACTTTAAATACTTTAAATGCTTAGAAATGTGTCCACTTATTAAAATGTTTAAATAATTGCACACATAGAATAATGCCAATTGTTTTACTTGCTCTTTGAACCGAAATGTCTAAGTATTTGGCCAATTAGTCTATCAGTTATAATCAGGAGGCTGGGGCCTAAGGTGACAGTTTTAACAGGAAATTCCAGTGCCATCAAATGTGTCCTTATCATAATTGTCAGGCAATTATCGTTGTCATTTGTTGTTTGTTTTAAATCAAGACAGGAAATCAGTGAGCAGGGACTGAAGCCAGTTTAGAAAAAGGACTGGCTGCCCATGAAGAAATTGGAGACAGTGGGGAGTTTGCCAAATCTAACCTTGGCAGTAATTAAGTTGAAGCAGTCTGGTTCTGTTGTTAGCCTGGGCACACTGCTGTTGTTTCACAGACTAAGAAGAGGAGATGGGGCCCTGAGGAAGGAGTCTGGCTTTCTTTCTGCAGGCTGAGTCCTCGGAAAGGCGGGAAGGGTGGTGGGACTGGAGGCCTGCCCCAGTGTATCTCTCTAGATGAGAAAGTTTGAAACTGAGAAAGCACAACCGAGCATCCAACAGCCCTTTTGTAGGGCTGTTGAAATGTGTCTCGTGATGGGCTGTGGCTTACGATGGGTCAGAGATGAGGTGGGCACACCTAACCTGTCCTCACTGATAGGAACTGTGTGCACAAATCCTGTACTTGGACATACCTTAACAGTTCCCTCTTTTTTCAGGTATCACTATGATGGAATCTATATCAAGAAAAGTTCTTTCTTCTACTCCCATTACTGCTACCTCCTGGGTAAAAAAAGCTGTCACAGGTTAGTGTCTGTCCTTCAGTACCTTGGTCATGGGACACAAGCCTGGTTTCTTTTTCTTTCTTTTTTTTAAATTTTGATTGATTCTCTGTGGATTTCACATCATGCATTCCGTTCCCACTTAGCTCCCTGTCCCCTCAAATCCACCCTCTGCCCTTGCAACCTCCCCTCCAAACAAAACCAAATTTAAAAGAAAAACCAAAAACCAAACAAAACAAAGAAACAGAACAAAAATAAAAACAACAACAACAACAAAAAGAAGAAGAAGAATCTTGTAATGGAAGCTGTAGTGTGACCCGTTGAGAAACACAGTTTACCCTTTAGTCTGTTCATCTTTACTTGTAAATGTTCATTGCCATGAGTCATTGGTCTGGCTCGAAGCCTCTGGCTTCTGCTACACCACCAATAATGGTCTCTCACTGGGGCTCATCTTTGATATCCTGTTGTTGTCCTGTGTCACGGAGATCCTGCTGTTTTGGATCTCTGTGTTTAATCCCCTTCATATGTTCCAACAGTTCATAGATTCTGTGGGTGTTGGGGTGGGCCAACTGATAGCCCTGGTTCTGGGCCTGGGTGGTAGCTGGGTTGGTCAGCTCATTAGCTTTCCCTCATTGTCACTACCCAGGTGAGCTTTCCAGCACTGCCTTGGCTAGCTCACCCAATGCAGCCTGCAGCAAAAGTTCTCTTGCTCTCAGGCCCTCAGATCCTGGTTCTCCTCACTCGTATCACCAGGGCCAGCTCTACTGTTTTGCCCAGGCAAGGTACAGGGTCCTCTCTCCAGATTGCTGTTGGGGGTATACGAAGAGGAGGGGGCAAGGTCAGCTCTCCTGTGTCCTGTAGCTGGTGTAGGTAAGGGCTAGACTTCTCACCCTCATGACCCCCAGGGCCAGCTCTCTTGCCTGCATGGCTGGTTTCTATGAATATCATTCCAATTTTAGTTGTACAGGATTGTTTGGTGGGCTCAAGTCCTTATGGAGGGCAGAAGCACACACAACATGTGGCCAGCACACCTTGTCAGCCTTTGGCAATGTTATTGACCAGAGAAACACATTTCTGGTTGACTTCCTTAGGCAACTCATTCTAATCATTTTCCTAGTCACCTAAGCCATTTCTGGTCAAGTCTTCCTAGAAACCTCCATTGCCCTCAGGACTCCATATGTCCCCTTCCCCAGCACTGCCCTTTAAACCTCTGCCATTCCCAGTAAGTACAGGCTTTCTCTGTCATCCCCAGGAGCCTCTTACCTTTGATCTTTCACCATTCCTTCTCTCCACAAGGGTGATGCTCTAGCTCATTATCTCCCATCCTTTCCCTGCCCACTCCCTGGGAAACCCTCTCTGGCTGTTTTCCTGACATTCTCATTGAGATGACCCACGGCAACTTCACACTCAGGGAGTGGAAACCTCAACTTAGAACCTCCCTGAAAGTTGCCTCTGCTTCTGGATTTTTCCATTTATGATACTCACAGACACCCTAAACCACCACTGACTCCATTGGACTACAAACCCTTGTTTGTTCTTCCCCTTTTGGGATACTGGTATTTCGTGTAAGCCCTTGTCATCCTACTCAGAGAGCGGTTGGGTGAAGGCTCCATATTTGCAGATTGAACATAGGTAGTAGGTATGTCAACAGGAATGGTAGATTCAATATGTCCAGATTGAACCACGCTGAAGCTTCCCCATGCTAGATTGAGCCAGACCTAGACCATGTGCTAGGCAGTTAGGCCTGTGATCTTTGCATGCACAGACAGCTCTGTCTTATGACCATATCCTAAATAATACAGTGTAAGTGCTACTTGCACAGCACATAACATTGTTTTCGGTATTACGTAATCGTGAGATGGTTTAAAGCATATATGAGGAGTCGTGTATGTTCTTTGCAGACACTCGTTTTATATAAGGGACTTGAGCATTGGCGGAAGTCTGGGGCCAGTATCATGGGGATGTAGAGAGATGGCTGGATTCCCATGGATCTCACGTGGCCACCCCTCTTCTCAGCCTCCCCCTACTCCACACACGGCCACTAGACCAAGCTTCCTCTTCCCTTCACAGAGGCACCTGAGGTAGAGACCACCCACTAGGCACCACTGGCAGTCTTCCAATCCTGGTTCCTTTTCTGACAATACCTCAACACCTACACTTGGCTCAGAGGAAGGCTATGCCATTCCCATGCGCCCGAGGCTCTGGGGTCCTTGACATGTCAGTGCCAGTGTCAAGAGCACACATTTACTGGAGCGTCCCCCCCCCATACTGGCATGCTTCATCCTTGCAGTGCTGCTGGCACATCTACCAGTCCCCTCTCCATGGGGATGGAGCTCCTGAGGGGCCAGTTCTCTTTATGCCCTGTTGAGTAGGGAGGTGGGCCTGAGTTCTGCTAGCTCTCCTAGACCCTGTAGATAGCAGAACCTGCCGATGGGTCACCCCTGGATGGGGTTTAGGGGCTGTCACAGCTAGGACTTTGAGACTGCTGCTGATGCTGTTGGGTCACCAGCCTTTGTGTTGCTACCGAGAGTGCTAGGATTCCCTCTCCTCCTCTAGGTCTCTTCCTGCTCCCACAATCCCCAGCTGCCTACCCTCCTTCACACCTACCCTCCACCTAGAGCTCCTTACTGCACACTATCCATCCAGTGTCTCCAGATGTTTGGTTGGATCAGGACAGAAGTGAAGCAGCCCGAATCCATACCATCTTGGAATCAGCATCCTATTATTGCCTACATAAGCCACCTCAGATACTTCTAGGAAGCAAACTGTGTCTACCTTATGGACCAAAGCTGTTCATTAGCAGAATGCTTAGTTACCCAACTGTGCAGAGTACGTTTAAATGTGCCTTTAAATGTGGTGTTTGGACTTTGTCTTGGACAACAGGCAGTTAGAGACCTGTTTCTCCCTCACCCTGCTCTTGGGGCACAACTTTAAACCCTGGGGACAAGAGCAACCAAAGGGAGCCTGGAGTGGAAAGAAGAGTTGGTTTGGGACCCCACGGCTGTGGGCCCAGCACAGGAGTAGGACTTTTTCCGGTCCTCCTTGGTCCTTACATCAAGAAGCAGTGCTCCCCAAACCCTACCCAGCAAGAGTCCAAGATTTTGAAATCCTCTCTGTTTCTTGGGGGTTATGAGGAATTCTTGTCAAAAAACGAACCATCCAGGCAGCACTGGCCTTTCTCTGGGACCCTGAGATACTTCTTCCCAACCACAAGAAACTGAAGAATGTGAGCCGGTCTGTCCAGAAAGATCCAGACCCAGTAAGACTCCTGGTGTAGGAAGCCCACCTGCACCACTGCCCAAGTCTCTCCTCCCCAAAGAGCCAAGGCACTTCAGGAAGGTGAGCACCTCCTTCACAGAGCACACTGTGGAAGAAATTCCCAAGTCCAGCCAGCGAAACCCTTCTGCCCACTCCACAAACAGCACAACAGGAACCAACTAAACCACTAAGCAGAAATAAAATGGGGATGCCTCTGAAAATGAAGCCTTTGAACCACCACCCAAAGAAAACCAAAAACCAAAAATCCAAACAACAATGAAAGACAGGCAGGAAAGCAGGCAGGCAGGCAGGCAGGAAGGAAGGAAGGAAGGAAGGAAGGAAGGAAAGAAAGAAGGAAGGACATAAAAAGCCTGAAATCTATCAAGATGGTGACATGTGACCTGCAACAGCTCCCAGTAGCTCCCCTCTACCATAACCAGGAGGTGGCCGCATGGTTCTCAAGAGCTTGAGGAGAAAGACTGCTGATTCAACTTCTGTATGCAGCACAATTGTCCTTCAGGGGCTGGAGAGACTGGAGCTCAGTGGCTAATAAGCGTTGCTGTTCTTGCAGAGGACTCAAGTTTGACTGACAACCGCCACACTGGGAGGCTCACAACTGCCTTTAACTCCAGCTCTAGAGAATCTGATAACTCTGCCCTCCGTGGGTGCCTGTACTGACATGCATGCATGCCGAGTGTGTGCCGCCTGTGTGCACGTGTGTGGGCACACACACATGTTAAAATAAAGCTTTATAAAAGTATCCTTCAGGAATGCAGGGAAAATGAAGATGAGGAGGAAAATGGCTTGCCAGCTCAGTCCTGAAGGTGAGTGAAAAGAAATCCTTCAAAGAACAAGGGGGCGGCAACAGCAGGAATCCTGGGACATCTGGAAGAAGAAACAATGGCCAGAATGGAAGCACAGAAGTGTACACTAGGCTGTCTTCTTCTGTTTGAGGTTTTTTTTTTTTTTAAAGATTTTATTTATTTATTATGTATACAACATTCTACTTCCATGAATATCTGCACACCAGAAAAGGGCATCAGAGCTCATTACGGATGGTTGTGAACCACCATGTGGTTGCTGGGAATTGAACTCAGGATCTCTGGAAGAGCAGTCGGTGCTCTTAACCTCCGAGCCATCTCTCCAGCCCCTGTTTGAGTTTTATATGTCACATTTCATCACTTTGGAAGAGACCTGCACTCTGTATAATGATACATTAAAGCAGAGAAGGAAAGGGGGGCTAAATGGGGAGAGATTTCCACATTTCATCCGAAACGGTGAAGCTCAGGAACACCGGGCTGTGGGTTCCGATGTAAACACTGTAATTGATACTCAAACAGCTGCCATGAGAACTGACCTGTACCAGAAACCCTGTAACTAAAGCAAAATGGAAATCCTGGGCTTAAAGTTAACTTTCTGAAAGGCAAGAACTCAGCAGCAGAACTGAGAACCCCAGGAAACAAATAGAAATAAGTCACATAAAGGGAAAATTAAGAGCAGCATACCAACGGTTACCTTAATTGTAAATCGTCTACAAGCACCAGTGGGAAGATAGAGTGGATGTAAAACAAAGAAAAGTTGCTCAGAAGAAAAAAGACTGCCAACGAGAAACATTCTTGAAATTTGACAACAGAGACAAGCTAGAAGATTTTAAAAATGAATTGGTGGTGGCACACACCTTTAATCCCAGCACTAGGGAGGCAGAGGAAGGTGAATCTCTATGAGTTCAAGGCCAGCCTGGTCTACAAAGCTATACAGAGAAACCCTAAAAAAAAATGGAATATAACACTGGGGGCTGAAGGGATGGCTCAGAGATGAGTGCACTGCTCTTTTAGAGGGTCCCGGTTCAGTTCCCAGCACCCACTCCATGTGGTCTACAACTCTCTGTAATTCTAGTTCCAGGGAGATTTGACACCTCCAGCCTCTGTAAGCACCTGAACTCAGATGCACATACACACAGAGGTACATACATATACATAATTAAAATAATAAAATAATTGTATATAATATATAATACATTAGACACACAGATACATACAAATACATAATTAAAAATAATACAAATAATTGTGTATAATATATAATACATTAGACACACAGATACATATATATACATAATTAAAAGTAATACAAATAATTGTATATAGTATATAATACATTATACACAGATACATAATATGCATAATTAAAATAGTACAAATAATTATATATAATATATAATACATTATACACACATATATATATATGCACTCTTGCCTTTTTGGAAAAAATATATAATTCCTACATATAATTCCAACATATATATATATATAATATATATATATAATATAAATATATATATATAATATATACAATTCCGAAAAGGCAAGAGTGGCTGTGTTCACATTCATAAGATAGACTTAAGAATGAAGAAAGGTACTTGAGACAAAAATGGGGCTTTATACAATGGTAAAAGATGATCACCCCAAATGTGTACCACCTAATAACCTAGCCCATCTCCTTTAACCCAAATTTGCTATAGCATGGCCTCATTGAGTTGGGGTCCCTCATCACTACTATGTCAGCGATCCCAAGACCATCTCCACTTTGGGGGATCTGGTGGAAGGGCTCATGGGACTTGGCGTAAGATTGTAGGACTTGGCTAAGATTTGTGACAGTGGTGGACAGATAACCAACCAGATTGCAGGGGAAAGGAGGGAAGGTCTAAAAGCATAAGTTTAACCCACATAAAAGCAGCGCATGGCAGGGCATGTGGCTGCAGTTCCGGTGCTGGGAGGCAGCATGCTAGCTAACAAGTCTAGCTAAATCAGTGAGCGCCAGGTTCAGTGAGAGACTCTGTCAAAAAAAAAAAATAGGGGAGACATCTGACATTGACCTCTGGTCTCCACACGTGTACATGCATGTGCACTCGTATGTGTGTGCACGCTCTCTCTCTCTCTCTCTCTCTCTCTCTCTCTCTCTCTCTCTCTCTCTCTCTCTCACACACACACACACACACACACACACACACACACACACACGGAAACAGCAAAACTGGAGGGGACCTCTATGATGTTGTGATGTGCCATCTTTCTCCATGTTCAGTTCTTCAGAGCCCACTCCTCAGCCAACAAAATGTAGCCATTTTGTGAGTGATGTTGGTTTTTTTTCCCCCCCCAGAGGAAGCACACTAGAGACTTGATATTCAAAGTTTTTTTATAGAACTGATCATACAGCACATGTCTAAATAATAGAAAGAACAACCAAAACTAACCCCTGAAAGAGTGCAGGAGTTCTGCATAGCCATATTATTAGTACAGTCTCCACTGGGGGAGCCACTCCTACCAGCAAACTGCCACTGGGAACACTCGACAGGCTAAGTTCCCAGACTCCAGCCAGGGCCAGCCCTGTGCAGGCCTTTCTAATGCTCAGTGTCCCTGACCTGCAGGGTTACCTTTTATCTACACAGTTGCATGAGTCTGTGAATATACTAAGAAAGCATTGAATTTCTCCCTTTAAATGATTCAGTTGTGTCTCTTGCTGAGGTTGTTTTAAAGAAAAAAAAAAAAAATCCCAGCAAGATTTTTCTCTTGACATATAAAAGCTTATCCAGAAGCTGTATGGGAAGGGAAGTTGCTCGCACAACCTCAACAAAGCAGAATAACACAGAAGCACTCCACCTTCCTAAGTGCTCTGTGTAACCACAACAGCAAGGTCTCGGGCTTCACTGGCAGCACAGGGACACAGAGCAGGGGAGAGAATCAACAAATTTTTAATTTTAAAATTATTACGTTATTTTTATTTTTTTAATTTTAATTAGAAAGAAAATTATTTTACATGTCAATCCCAGATCCCTCTGCCTCCCCTCCTCCCCTGCCCCCCCCCACTAACACCCTACCTATCCCATCCCCTTTCTGCTCTTCAGGGAGGGTGAGGCCTTCCATAGGGGGTCTTAAAAGTCTGTCATACACGTTGGGATAGGGCCTAGGCTAGGCTCAGGGAGTATCCCTCCACGTGGGATGGGCTCCCAAAGTCCATTCCTGTGCTGATCCACTACAAGAGGCCCCATAGATTTCCAAGGTCTCCTCACTGACACCCACATTCAGGGGGTCTGGATCAGTCCCATGATGGTTTCCCAGCTAACAGTCTGGGGACCAAGAGTTTTCCCTTGTTCAGGTCAGCTGTTTCTGTAGGTTTCACCAGCCTGGTATGGACCCCTATGCTCATCAGTCCTCCTTCTCTGCATCTGGGTTCCAGTTCAGTTCAGAGATTAGTTGTGGGTGTCTGCTTCTACTTCCACCAGCTGCTGGATGAAGGCTATACGATGGCATATAAGTCAGTCATCAATCTCATTATCAGAAGAGGGCATTTAAGGTAGCCACTCCTCTGTTGCTTAGATTTTTAGTTGGTGTCATCTTTGTAGCTCTCCAGACATTTCCCTAGTGCCTGATTTCTCTTTAAACCTATAACGGCTCCCTCTATTATGGTATCTCTTATCTTGCTCTCCTCTGTTCTTCCCCTTGTTATTATTATTATATATGCATTCATACTATGTTATGTCAGTAGCGGTCAGAGGACAACTTGTGGGAATGAGATCTCTTTCCAGAGATCCCACTTTGGTTCTCAGGCCTGGCAGTAAGCCCTTATCCATTGAGCCATCTTGCCAGTCCCTCAAGTGATGACAGAGGTACACAAGTGACTTAATAGAAGAGCAGTGCTTCTCAACCCTCCTAAAGCTGTGGTCCTTTAATATAGTTCCTCATGTTGTGGTGATCTCAACCATAATTTGTTTTGTTTTGTTTTTTTTTCCACACACGGTTTCTCTGTGTAACTTTGGAGCCTGTTCTGGCACTCGCTCTGTAGACCAGGCTGGCCTTGAACTCACAGAGATCCGCCTGCCTGTGCCTCTCAAGTGCTGGGATTAAAGGTGTGCACCATGACTTCCCATCTGATAACATTATTTTCATTGCTACTTCATAACTGTAATTTTGCTACTGTTACCAATTATAATGGAAATGTGTTTTCTGATGGTCATAGGTGGCCCCTGTGAAAGGGTCATTTTGCCCACAGGTTGAGAACTGATAAAGAGGGTATCATTTAACAGTTTGAAAATAACACCCACCCACACACACACACACACAAAGAAAAATGAACTTCAACGTAAACTTCACAACTTTCATGAAAATTAACTCAAGATGAGTCAGAGGCTTAAGCTTAAAATATAAGGATAAGAATAAGGCTGTACCAATCCTGGTGGCACACTCCTTTCTTTAATCCCAGTATCCAAGAGGCAGAGGCAGTCAGATATCCATGAGTTAGAGATGAAGCTGATCTATATAGTAAGTTCCAGGACACCCAGCGCTATGTAGAAAGACCCTGTCCTAACCCCCACAAAAGAAAAAAGCTGTACACCCCAGCCAGTAGGGAGGCTGCAGTTCCCAACTGTTTGAGATTGCACTAGGTAATATTTGCAAAATCTTATCACAAAATTGACAACAAAAAGGCAAATAAATAAAAGACTATTAAATTTTAAAAGTATAATAAGCTCCATGGGACCTATGGCTAGGCAGAAAGTTCCCAGACTTAGTACCAAATGCTGTAACCCTAAAAGGAAAAACTCAGTTGGGCTCTTTCAAAAGCCCTGAAAAGGAGGGAGAAGGGACACAGATGGAAAGAAAATATTTGCAATGCATGCAGTTGTCAGATGCCCAGAAGCTAGAATTTGGAAAGAGCATGTAAACCCCAATGGTATGAAAACTCAAAAATGACCCTATTAGAAAATGGTCAAAAGACAAACACACACCCAACACAGCCAACCCTTTCTGCAGTGAGCTGTGCCTACATACCTGTAGAGGAACGGAAATCCAAATAGGAAGACCAAATCCTGATGAGGGTGCAGAGAACCTGACTGTTCCCACATCTCTGGTGGGAATATAAAATGATCAGCTACCCTACAAAATGGGTTTGGCAGTTTTTCATAAAAACCGGCACTTATGAGTACTGTCTAACCCTCCACTGATCTCCTAGACATTTGCCCCTGAGAATGCAAACTACTATCCACATACAAACCCACATAACAATGCTCATGACAGCTGAGTGCTAACTGCCTCAAACTGAAGTCAGCCTAGATGCTCTGCAGCAGGTGACTGGTTCATCTAACTGTGGTACATCTATGCCATAGACTTCCACCCAGCAGTAAAGAGGGGCAAACCATTGACACACATCGAAACTCCGATAAATCTCTGTGGAATTTTGCTGAAGTGAAAATAGCCGGAACCCAAAAAGATTCCACTTATAGGACATGTGCAAATGATGAAACAAGGGACAGATAAGTGGTTGGCAGAACTGAGTGGTCCAGGGGTGAGGGAAGCTGGAGAGGAGCCTAGCTATAAAAGCACCATCTCTTGAGGCATCCTTATTTCTGTACTTCTGTGTTATTTCCCTCTATTTTAGACACTGTCCCTTTGTTGTTTACGTGGTTTGCAAATATTTTCTTGAATTCTGTATCTTGTCTTTCCATCCTTGTCCAATCCTTGGTGAGAGATACATGAACCTATGAAGGTGGCAGAAATGTGTAGAAACACACACACACACACACACACACACACACACACACACACACACACACACCCATACACACATCCATACACATACACACACCCATACACTCACACACACACACACCACACACACACACACCACAACACACCACACACACACACACAGAGAGAGAGAGAGAGAGAGAGAGAGAGAGAGAGAGAGAGAGAGAGAGAGAGAAGGAGAGAGAACAGAAAACTTGAGTAAGATGGGTGAGTTATATCCATAGCAATAGCTGGGCTGTCAGTCATATGATACAGCTGACTCCTCATCCCCGCAGCTTCCACAGCCTTAGATTTAATCAACCATGGATGGGAATTATTTGGAAAAAATTCTGTCTGCACTGAATACAGGATCTGTTTTTTTTTTTTTTTTTGTATTATTCCCTACACAATATAGTGTTGCAGCTTTTTTCATAGAATTTCCATTGTCCTAGGCACTGTGAGTCAACTAGAGCTGATTCATAGTGTTCAGAGGTGTGCTCGAGGTCTCTGCAAATACTATATATTTCATATGGGGACTTGGCAGCCGTGGAATTAGGTTTCCTTAGAGGGTTAGTGGGTTCTGGAATCAATGCCCAATAGATCTGAAGGGACGACTGTACTGTAGTTTTCGAACAATGTTAGCACCAAGTGGAACTGAGCAGAGCATAAAAGGGCTCTTTCCCCCTAATTATTTCTTACAGCTACATATAAATCTATAATTACATCAGTAAAAAATTCAATTAAAAATAATAAAGCAAGCATAACTCCATAATCCAGGAGCAAACCCCATGACGTCTCCCAGCCCAGTCCTCAGGGCGGCCAGGGATCTCAAAGCTGCATAGGCTACTCCCATTCCAATCCTTGCTCCCCTGCAAAGCTTTCATATCCTTCTCCCCACATGAGAGGTGAGGTGATAGTGCCTGGGAGATGCGGGAACTGTCTGCCGCTAACAGATCTGAGTGGTGCCTAGCCTCATTAGCAAAGGGAAGCCAGCAAGGAGAAGCCTAGCTCTGCACACCTGGAAGTCATCAGCCCCCCAGCTCAGCTGGGTCTGCTTACACTTGCTTCCCCACATTTAAAACCCAAGGGAGAGCCCTGGGCAAGGCTTCGGATGAGAGTTTTTGAGGTTCCCCCAAAGTTGTCCGCCTCGCTGAGGCTAGTGGTTCTTTATGAGTTCAAGAATGACAGCTAATGTACAACAGCTCTGATATCTACTGAGGGGCAAGATGGAGAGTCCCCTGGGGAGGTAGCCTTGGGCTGGTGATGTAGCTCAATAGTGGAGAACTTGCCTAGCATGTGCACTTGTGAAGTCCTGAGTTACAGCCCCGTAACTGAAGGAAAGGTAAGTGAGCATATAATCTCTCTAAAGCAACTGGCTGGGACACTAACCTGTGTCCCGGCTGTTCAAGGGTCTGGTTTAAACACATACCCCGGCCCTGCTCCAACACACACACATTTTTCTGGACTTTGTGTTGGGGAAGGAAATAGAAACACACACACACACACACACACACACACACACACACAAGCATTAGCACAGAGATTTAGCCAAGAATGGGAAAGATGGCTTCCAGCATTATGCTGCTGTCCCCAAACACTTCAAAGAGGCATATAGCCTAGCTAAAATTCATTTGATGTCAAGACAAGCCTGTCTGTCTATTTCCCACCACTTTGATATAGCCCACCAGTTCAAGCAGTCTGCACTCAAGTCCTTGGAATACTACTACACCCCTTTCTCCATACTTGTGCTGGGGAGAAATGTCCCAAGATATAGCAAAGGGCCCATCTGGGGACCAGGGCACAGTATCTGCTTACCACCTGTAGAGGTGACAAAGCATAGATGGAAATGTCTATGGGATGGGGTGGGTGTGGTAACTCTCACCCTAGACTCAAGAGAGGCCAAGATCTGAGCAAAAACTTGAGACTTTTGTTTGCTTCTTACCTTATGAAAAAGACCCCCTCATGAAATCTGGAGCTCCCTCTCCTCTCCTCCACCTCCAGGGTAGTGTGATTTTGCAGGGATCAGGCCTCTCAAGGTCCCGTTGTGTTTAGCAGGCAGCCAGACTGAGACCTGGACATAGTATAACTGCTGACCTGGAAATTCATCAGACTGAGGCCAAGGTGCAAAATGCTTCCCTCTCTTTGTCAGGATGGAGTGTGTGTGTACATGTATGCTTGCGAGTGTGTGTTTAATCATACCTGGGGAAGTGGCCCTGCTTAACTTAAATCCCAAGTTAAAATTTTTTAAAGAAAACTAGTCTGTCCTTTTCCATTCTACTTAATATAAATTCTGAAAAGAATTGCATATGATCTCATGTTTCTTTTCAGGACACAATGGAACTAATCTTTGCCCTCCCGGCCACAACAGACTTACACACTCCATCCCTCCCAACACATAGACACAGACACAGACATGCACACACACACACACACACACACACACACACACACACACACACACACACACACACACACACACACGGCTTTTCCAGCTAAAGGCCTTTGAAAGTGTCTAAGCTGTCCTTCAAATGCTGAGCCTTTGTTCTTCGATTTCTTTGTTCTCCTGCCAGCTCATGAGCTCAGGGGACTGCCTTGGGGTGGCAGCCTGAGCCTGTGGAATTTGCCTGTGTGTCCACAGCTGGATCCATGTACCAGCAAAGCAGGACAGGCAGAGCTCTCCAGCCTCCCCCAACCCC